>NW_020700306.1:0-1858 GCF_002925995.2 Terrapene triunguis | reverse complement strand
CGACATGGTCTTATTTTAATCCGATAACGTCACACCCCCTCTTTGGGTCTGCGGTTGCTCTGCTCCTCCAGGACTCACAGATCGTGCCCACTCTTGGCCCCGTGCAGTCCGTGGGGGGTGCCCCTTTCAGTGCAACAGCCCTTCTCGGGGGTCCACTCTCTCTCGGGGTCAGGCCCCTCCACCTCCTGGAGCCGCACCTCTCGGAGCCTTAGCACACCTGTTTCTCACCATGGGCCCCCTCAGGGAATCCACTCATTCTGGACCCCCGGGGCTTCTACGCCCCGAAGGGGTTGATGCAACCCTGTTCTCTAGACCGGAGTGACTCTCAGCCAGCGTAAAACAGGAGGGGTTATTGAGCATTGAACACAGAACAGGAAACTCTCAGGGCCTCAGGCCTGGCCTCCCTCAGCACAGCACACCCCAGTCTCTCTGCATCCAGGTGGGCTCTGCCTGCTCCCTCTCTCCAGCCCTGAGGTCCCCTGCTTCCCAGCTGGGCATCTGAGATCACTGGCCCCAAACCCCGCCTCTGTCCATTGTCTTCTCTCCAGGTAAACCGGGTCATAAACAGGGTGGCCTGGGCCTCCTCTCCTCTCAGCCCTCCTCTGGCCCCCTCTGCCTGGAACAGTCTGGTCAGGTCACTGGGGTCCTCTCTTCGCAGCGCATTGTCCTTCCACTGGCCAGAACTGGCTGCGACTCCTGAGCTAGGCCTCCCGGTCACCAGGTTACCAGTCGCTGGGGTGTCCATCCTCGAGGCCATCGGCTGGGGTCCCAAGTTCCCTCTCCGGTCCTCTGTACCAACAAACTCCCTCTCCCCTCACCTCGTTAAACCAGTAACCCCCAGGGACACTGAGTCCCACCCCCTCCGCATGCAACCAGCTGGAAAACATGGAAAAAACCCACACAAACCCCCCAAGTCGTCACACCTCCCCATCCAGGGTATCAAAGTACCACTGGACGACAGCCCGAGGCAGCCTCCTGCTCCGCTGCCCACTCTGTGCCACTGCCCCGTGGCTCGTAGGGGAAGCCCGGCCCGTCTGCTACTCCAGGGTCCAGCTCAGGGACCTACAACCACCAGCCAACCTTTGTCCCGTCCCAAACCTGGGCTGCTTCCTCCCCATCAGGGTCCTTCTGCACCCTCCTTGGGGCCCCTTCCCTCGGGGCCGGCACCCAGGGCATCTGTTCTCCTCGATTTCCCCCCCTCCCCTCTCTAGGCCCAGAGACCTGGAGACCTTCACCCAGCAGGGGAGGAGGCGGAGGTGTAGGTGAGGTGAGCTGGGGCAGGGCGGGGAGCTTGGCTGCCAGTGGGTGCAGAGCACCCACCAATTTTTCCCTGTGGGTGCTCCAGCCCTGGAGCACCCACCGAGTCGGCGCTTATGGGCCCAACCCCACATTCACCCCTCCTCCTCCCTCTGCCCCGCTAGGCAGTCTGGGGGGGCAGGATTGTTCCCCACCTCCAGGCTGAAGCGTCGGCCATCTTAGTCAGGGGCAGCATGGCCACCCTGCGAGGGCTGCAGGGGGGCAAGTGGGTGGCCATGTTACCTGAGGGCAGCCAGGGGCTTCCCTCCCTTGGAAAGCAATGGGAGATGGCGGCCATGGCTAGTGGGGGGCTGTGAGGGGGGGACAGGCTGGGGGCTAGGGAGTCAGGCAGGGGTGGGGGGGTCAGGTGGTGGGGGAATGACCCTGCTTCACAATGAATCTGCTGCTCTTCTCCCTCCTGCTCCGGAGGCGAAGGCTCCTGGGGGGGTTGGTGAGCAGGGGGGTCGGGGCCCTGGGACGAGGGGCTGATTGGAGGAGGCTCATTGGGACCCTTGGGCCGGGCAGCTGATGCACCTTTAATGCAGCCCCAGCCTGGCCCAGC
>NW_020700305.1:0-1563 GCF_002925995.2 Terrapene triunguis | reverse complement strand
TTCCTCTTTGTTTCCAGTTTAGTTAATGTAGCATCTTTTCTTTTGTTTAAAAAAAAAGAATCTGTGCAACTTTTTCACTTCTGAAAAATAGGCTAATAGTTTCTTTAACCTATGTTATAACATTTGATTTGGCATCAATCTCGTAGCTCTGAGATCTCCCTTGTGCTTTTTCATTTCTATTATTAGAGTAATGTCTGTGTATATTACTCATATTGGCTTATCACAGTTTACTCAAAACAGTGCTAGAATTATTTCTGCCAAATGATAGCCAGCATTTCTATTTGTATATCATATTTGTTTTTCTTACTGCTGCTAAGCACTGTGCTGAATCTTTCAGAGTCTTATCTATCACTTTGTCCAGACACCAGTCCTGTTCAGTGTTGTACAGTATGGACAGCGAATGAGGCAAGTTTGTGTAATGAATGAGGCTGTCCAAAGGGGAATTTGGAAAGCATGTAATGAATGAGGCACAAAGAAGTGAAAGGAGAGTCTTGTGATTAAGTCATTGGACTGAGACCCAGAAAAACTGGAAGAGCCATTGATATTTTGCCCCTGCAAATATGCATTTGAAATGAATTGTTTAAAACTGTATGTCACAACTGGCCCACAACTTGTACAAACACAAGTCTGTTGCAGGTGTACCCAAACACTGGGTTCCACGTGCTTTGAAGCCAACGGGCCCTGGGCAGAGCATCAACTATGTTTCTAGCTCTGGAATTCTAGGGCACGTTGGCTTCAAAGCACGTGGAACCCAGTGTTTGGGTACACCTGCAACAGACTTGTGTTTGTACAAGTTGTGGGCCAGTTGTGACATACAGTTTTAAACAATTCATTTCAAATGCATATTTGCAGGGGCAAAATATCAATGGCTCTTCCAGTTTTTCTGGGTCTCAGTCCAATGACTTAATCACAAGACTCTCCTTTCACTTCTTTGTGCCTCATTCATTACATGCTTTCCAAATTCCCCTTTGGACAGCCTCATTCATTACACAAACTTGCCTCATTCGCTGTCCATACTGTACAACACTGAACAGGACTGGTGTCTGGACAAAGTGATAGATAAGACTCTGAAAGATTCAGCACAGTGCTTAGCAGCAGTAAGAAAAACAAATATGATATACAAATAGAAATGCTGGCTATCATTTGGCAGAAATAATTCTAGCACTGTTTTGAGTAAACTGTGATAAGCCAATATGAGTAATATACACAGACATTACTCTAATAATAGAAATGAAAAAGCACAAGGGAGATCTCAGAGCTACGAGATTGATGCCAAATCAAATGTTATAACATAGGTTAAAGAAACTATTAGCCTATTTTTCAGAAGTGAAAAAGTTGCACAGATTCTTTTTTTTTAAACAAAAGAAAAGATGCTACATTAACTAAACTGGAAACAAAGAGGAATAGCATTAGCATTGAAGGCCTGATCCAAAGCCCACTGAAGTTATGGGGAGTGTTTCACTTGACTTAAATAGCTTTTGGATCAGGCCTTCAATGCTAATGCTATTCCTCTTTGTTTCCAGTTTAGTTAATGTAGCATCTTTTCTTTTGTTTAAAAAAAAA
>NW_020700304.1:0-10013 GCF_002925995.2 Terrapene triunguis | reverse complement strand
AAAGATGGGGAAGGTTAAAGGAAACAAGTCACCCGCCCTGTGGGCACGGGGACACCACAAACAGCCGCCTCTGCAAGGGAAAGGAAGTTCACAGTCTCTTCCTCACACGTTCCAGGCCTCCTGCTCAGGCCCTGGCCGCGCCGTGGTGATTCCACAGTGTGACAATCTGTACCTCAAATTAGCTCCCCGGAGCCCCCGTGTTCCCCACTACGATAGAATTATGATTGGTTGGGTACAAATTTGCCTTGTGAGGCATCATTTAAAGTCTTGATCTGTTGAACATTCATGTCTTCTTTCATTGTACAGTAATTCCTCACTTAACGTGGTAGTTCTATTCCTGAAAAATGCTACTTTCAGCAAAACCATGTGAAGTGAATCCAATTTCCCAATAAGAATTAATGTAAATAGGGGGGGTTAGGTTCCAGGGAAATGTTTTTCACCAGACAAAAGACTATAGTTTAGATACACACACACACACACACACACACACACACACACACACACACACACACACACACACACACACACATAGTATAAGTTTTAAACAAACAATTGAAAACTGGACACAGCAATGATGACTGTGAAGCTTGGTTGAGGTGGTGGAGTCAGAAGGTGGGATATTTCCCAGGGAGACTTACTGCTAATTGATGAACTAGCACTCGGCTGAGCCCTCAGGGGTTAACACGGTGTTGTTAATGGAGCCTCACACTCTACAACGCAGCGTGAGAGAGAGAGAGACAGAGACACAAACCTGTGTGTGTGTGTGTGTGCGTGAGAGAGAGAGAGAGAGGGAAGGAGAGACAGAGTGTGACGAGGTGCGGGATTTTCTTGTTTTTTCCTTGTTTTTCCAGTGGGTTGCATGCAGAGGGGGTGGGGTTCAGTGTCCTTGGGTGTTACTGGTTTAACGAAGTGAGGGGAGAGGGAGTTTGTTGTTACAGAGGACCAGAGAGGGAACTTGGGACCCCAGCCAATGGCCTGGAGAATGGAGACCCCAGCGACTGGTGACCTGGTGAACAGCAGGCCCAGCTCGGGAGTCACAGCCGGTTCTGCCCAGTGGGAGGACAATGGGCTGTGGGGACAGGACCCCGGTGACCTGACCAGCCGGTTCCAGCCAGAGGGGGCCAGAGGACAGAAGAGAGGAGAGGAGGCCCAGGTGACCCTGTTTACCTGGAGAGAAGACAATGGACAGAGGCAGGGCTTGGGGCCGGTGATATCAGGTGCCCATCTGGGAAGCAGGGGGGCTCTGGGCTGGAGAGGGGGAGCAGGCAGAGCCCACCTGGATGCAGGAAAGTCTAAGATGAGCTGTGCTGAGGGAGGCCAGGCCTGAGGCCCTGAGAGTTTCCTATGCTGTGTTCAGACGCTCAATAACCCGTCCTGTTTTATGCTGGCTGAGAGTCGCTCCAGGCTAGAGAACAGGGTTGCATTATTCCCTCTGGGAGTGGAGACCCCGGGGGTCCAGAGCAAGTGGACTCCCTGAGGGGGCCCACGACAGAGACAGACATGTTAAGGCTCAGAGAGGTGCGGCTCCAGGAGGTGGCGGGGCTTAACCCCCGAGAGAGAGTGGACCCTTGAGAAGGGCTGTCGCACTGAAGGGGGTTCCCCCCAAGGACCGTACGGGGCCAAGAGTGAGCATGACCTGTGAGTCCATGACACAGAGACACACACAGTGTGTGTGTGAGAGAGACGAGCATTGCCCCTTTAAATACATTGACCCCACTCTAAGTACCTTGTCTTTTTAAGTAGATCAGGACAGCAGCTGCTGCCAGCAAGCTCCCTCCGTCCTGAGCCCTGTAGTGTCCCCCCCCCCCCCGTGGAGATAAGGTACAGGAGATGGGGTACAGGAGCGGGGGGAGGGGGACAGCTCCAAGGCAGAGGGCAGAAGCAGCACACGGATGTGGGGGGAGGGACAGCTGAATTCCCCAGCAACTGATAGCCTGCTTGGCGGCTTCCGCACAGGGAATTTAGGGGAGCTGATGGGGGGCTGCTGTTCCACCCTGGTTCCAAGCCCCCACCAGCTCACTCCAATGGGTTGCTCTTCCTGCAAGCAGTGGACAAAGCAGGCAGCTGCCAAACAACGTTATAAGGGAGCATTGCGCAACTTTAAACGAGCATGTTCCCTAATTGATCAGCAACATAACAATGAAACAACATTAAACGGGACGACGTTAAGTGAGGAGTAACTCTCTCCCGCCAGACAGTCAGGTAATTTGCATCAGCACAGACAGTAGCTTGTTTACGAGTTTTCAAATCCTCAACCGTTACCAATTCCAAGGCTGGACTCTGTCTTATAGAGATACCGTCCATTTTCACTACCACGTTAGATTCAAGGTTCTTTTGTCCTTCCCTTGCCAACCTCTGCTTCCACATGGAATCAGATGTCAGGTCCACTAAGAGACTACAAGTCATCTCCAAAATACCTAGAGATGAGAGTTTGCCTGCTTTCCCCTGTATTCTCGAGAGATTAACTGCACAACTGTCCTCCTGCTCTGCAGATTCAGCTGTCCAGTCGTCCCTCTGAACCGGAGATACAGACTGTTCACTCAAAGAATCAACATGGAGACAGTCCTGTCCCAACACCATTGTCTCCCCGACAAGCTGGTTAAGCTGATAGGGCTGTTTAAACTCCCTAACCATTTTTATTCAAGCTGAAATCTCCTCAAAGCTATCCACAGTGGATATTTTCAAAGGAAATGCAGTGGATTCATTTTCCTTTGAAAGACGTTGCCTACTAGGCATCAACACACTTTCCTCAGAAGAGAGACAGTTTACTATCAACACCGGTTCTTTAAGAGTCAATGGAAACAATTCCTTTTCACAGTCTTCAGGGACTTCACCAAGAAATTTCTTTCCCTCTGCAATATCCTGCACCGCAACAGGTTCTTTCTGAGCTTTATTTATGTCCAGAACCGACTTTGGCACAATGGACAAATCACCAAACTCCTGAGTTTCACATACATCCAGAATCACCCCTGGCCCATCATGAGGATTTTCACAAACCCCCTTTCAGGTAAACTGCTCGACTTCATAGTCACAAGGTTAGAAGCGTTCTCTTCCTTGTGCCAAGTTTCTACACTGTCAGTGGGTAACAATGTCCAATCACCTTCATGTTTTCCTTGTGCCCTGGCTAGGATATCACCCTGATCAGACAAGGTTGTTGTATCTTTACCCAGCAACGCACTAGAAACAGGTAAAATAGAAGCACCAGAATCACTTGGTCTCTGGGAGCTATTTATGACATCAACTGGATGCAACCTAGTTGCAATGTTATCATCCCTAGTAGACACAAATTCAGGGCCACTTCCTTCCTGGGCTTTAGTTGTATCCAGAATCAGCTCTGGGTTAACAGATGAATTTTCAACCATCACAGGCTGGCAGGCTTTTTCTGTCTGCAATTTGCCCTAAACATCTTTTACCATTGACTTTTACATTCTCTACACAAGTTATGGGGTTACCTTCACCCGAGCTCACAGTACAAGCATTTACATAAAAGGGGGCCGTGTTGGGGTAAATTTGGTTACACACAGACACCGGCTTAGAGTCAAACAACACACCCACATTGTTACAAACTGGAGAGATTCGATCCCCATCTTTGCTGGTGAGAGGAGCTGGTTTTCAGGATGATACATTTCCTGTTGTCACTTTATTCTTTTGAGTTGAAGCTTAAGTCTGTCCACTTTTGCCTTAGCTTCTAGTTCCTGCAATCGAATATCTGCCATTCTTTGTTCCTGTTCAAACCACAGATGTTCTCTTTCAGCAGCTTCTCCTTCCAGATCAGCTATTTTTCACTTTTGTTCCAGTTCTAGCTGCCGGTTTCTCACTGCAAGCATTTTCACTGGGGCTGCTTCCTTATCACTGGCAATTAACGGATTTCTCAGTTCCTGCTCTGGGGCCTTTTGCTTAAAATACAACCCTCTCTGTAAGCACATTTTTTTCCAGGCTTTTTCTGTCAGGATCTTGGTCATGGGTCACTCACTGTAACTGATTTTTAACCCTTAAACTCTCCAAGTTCAAAATTAAATTTTGACAAGCGTGTGGTTCTGATCTAAAAACCAGGGTCAAGCTCCCCCCACTTCTGCTGCCCGGGAATCCTTGGGGTTCTCCCCACAGCTGTGAGCAGACACCTCGTGCAGCTCCCAGTGCTCTTTAACCCGACAGCCCCCAGCCCGGGTGGGCATCACACAGCCAGCCATGGAATGCAGGCACAGGCTGGGGGCAGGGCCGGCTGGGCAGCCCCTGGACCCTGACTCCTCTGTGCATCCCCAGAGCTGGGGCAGCAGGGGGAGCATCCCCCTGGGAAAGGTCCCTGCTCTGCAGCTCCCCCAGGGCAGGGATCCCCCCTCCTTCTGCCTCAAACCTCCAGCAGCTGCTGCTGCCCCTTGCTGGGGAACCCACCAGTGATTCCATCCCTGCCCCACAGCCGGGCGTCTCCTCTGCTGGGTCCAGGGCTCTGAGCACCCCATTGGCACAGAGACCCCCTGATCAGGGGCGTGCACAGGAATAAAAATGTGGCCACTTTCGGAGGGGCACTTTGTGTGCCCCCTGCAGCCAGAGGAGCTGGCTCTGCTCCCCGGAGGAGTTCTGTGCTCTGGCCCCACTGATTCGGGGGGGGGGGCCTGTGTCAGCTTGCCCCCTCGCACATGCCCCTGGTCCTGAGGGTCCAGCTGGGTGTGGGGCTGGGAGCAGGGATACTGAGCCAGGCAACTCACCTGCTACCCCCAGCTCCACGGGGTCGCTGGGATGCGACCAGATGAACTGGTACACTTTATCGTGATGATAGCAGCTGTAGCTCCCTGCATCTCTCCGGCTCACGTTGCGAATGGGAAACTCAGCCAGGTCCCCAGCCGGCTCCACGTCCTACAACACGTTCGGGTTTCCATCTTTGTACAGAAGGAACCTCATGTTCTGGTGCCGACCCCAACACCGGACGGTCACAGCTCCCCCCAGAGCGACCTCCCCACTGGGGCGCAGGGAGATGGAGGGTTTGGGGTACCTGAGGTCTACAATGAGAAGGAGACAGGCCGTGAGACAGACCCCAGCACCGTCACTGTGCCCCATCCTCACCGCGCGGTCCCAGAGACAGGGTCCCTGGGGGAAAACCCAGCCAGAGGAACCTCTCCAAGATCCCAGAGATTCCTGGGAGCTACGACTGAAACTGCCCAAGGACCAAAATCCAGAGCACCCCTCTGTACCCATCTATCTATTTAATGGGCCCCCCCAGTCAGGGAGCGAGGACTTCTGGGTTCTATCCCTGGCTCTGGAAAGGGAGTGGAGTCTAGTGGTTAGATCGGGAGGGGGCTGGGAGTCAGAGGTGCTGGGTGCTGCACAGACACGGTGAGAAAAAGCCCCCACCCTAAAGCCAAGTCCTGACCATCTAACCAGACACAAGGTGTAGGAAGGATGATTATCCCCCATTCAGACAAGGGGAAATGAAGGCACAGGGAGGTTAAGTGACACCCAAGGAGTGTCCCACCTGCCCAGAGACCTCCATGACGGTCTGGATGGGTGTGGGGCTGGGAGCAGAGACACTGAGCTGGGCCCCTCACCTACTACAATGATCCACACATAGTCACTGGGATCCGACCAGTTGTGCGGCTCTGATCTGGAGCAAGATTGGCACGTGTAGACCCCTCCGTCTGCCCATCTGGCGCTGGAGATGGTGAATTCACCCCTGTCCCCAGCAGCATCCAGCTCCCGGATTTTGATTCCACCTTTATACAGAAATAACCTCCTGGCCTCGCACCGACACTGACAGCGGATGGTGACGGCTCCCCCGGGGCGATCACCCCGCTGGGGCTGACGGAGATGGAGGGTCGAGGCGCAGGGAGCTCTGCGTTCACACACAAACAGGAGTGAGATGGGGAGACACAAACCCCTCCCCGTTACCCCGAGGGTAACCTGCCCTCAGCACCCAGCCCCAGGGACAGCGCCAGGGGTAACAGACACCTCACTGCATCCACAGGGAACCTGTGGGCTGGGTTCTGATCTTAGACCACCAGTGGGGTGACCATATTTCCCTATGCTGAATATGGGACACCTGGTAAAATCACTCATATTCAAGCAAGTTCAACGGCAATCAATCAGAACTACGCTGTACAACCCTTCAAATTAACAGGTTGACTGAGCCCCTGTTGATACTGCGTAGATAGATTCTTTTTATTTACCTTCTTATCTTTAACGCTTTAGGGTTCACCAGGGGAGGGGTGACACACACCCCCCAACCCCACCCCCCCACACACATTCCCGTACCTGTCTCACCTCCTCTCCCCCGTGGCTGGCAGCAGCTTGTCCCTTCCTGCCTGCACAGTGTGGAAAGGCAGCGAACACCCCCAGGCTGCTGCTAGCCACCCACATAACCCAGCCGCCTCCTGTCCCCCAGCTACAGCGCGGGCAGGAAGGGGTTAAGCCCTAAGGCTGCATTGTGTACCAGGGCCCAGGGAACCTGACTGCAGGGGCCTCAGTGACCCCGGCCAGAGAGGTGGCTCAGCAGGGGAGGTGCCTAGGGATCCGAGCAGCCACGCGCTCCCTGGGGGCAGGACCCAGGGTGAGGGGGTGGGGGGTGAAGAGGGTGCTAAGCCCCTGCCTGGGAGGCTGCTGTGGGGTCTGCAGGTTTGGGGTGAGAACAGGCTGGAAATCACCCCTGCCCCCACTCCAGAGCTCAGCTGAGGGGCGGAGAGGCTCCCCCGTGCCAGCGCAGTGCGGGGCTTTGGCACACCCATGCCTCGGCTCCTCCTGGCCACTGCCCCAGGCCGGAGGGTCTTTGGCTTTCCTGGGGCGCCGGCCCAGCCAGAGGCAGTGGGGGGAGGAAGGGAGGAGCCTGCCGGCCAGGCTGTGGGTGAGCTGAGCGCTCCAACCAGGGGCTGGTTCTCTGCACAGCGCTGGGTTGGGCTGCACTCCGCCGGGGGGATATGGAGCAGCAGCAGGGCTGGGGGATGAAGGGGCAAAGCAGGGAGAGGACAGCCAGAGGGGGAGCACGTAAAAGGCCGATGGGTGGGCAGCAGAGGTGACACGTAACTGGCTGCTGCCTGGCACCTGCCTGCACCCACCAGCCACCGCAGCTCCTGCCGGACAGAAACGGGACACGGGGCGGGGCACTGCCGGCCAGGAGCTGGTGCTGCGGGGGCTGTGCTGATGGACCAGCAGGGGAGCGGCGGGCCCCACACGCTGCATCTTTTCCCTGCCACCAGCCCTGCACACCCACCCCCGTCATCAGCCACTGGTCCTGCAACTCACCCTTGGCAGCTGGTGAGCAGGGATCCGGCCAGTACTGATGTGGGGCGGGGGGGGGGGGAGACAGAAAATACGGGATAATTTGCCTGTTTTTAAGAAAAAGTTGGGACAGCTGCAGGAGGGTTAAATATAGGCCTGTCCCTTTTAAAAACGGGAGGTCTGGTCACTCTTCCCCGTCAATCAGGACTCACCCCGGACTGCACTGGGGGCAGGGCCAGGTTCTGATCTCAGCCCCCTGGGATCAATACAAAGAGGTTGAACTGATTTTTGAGGTGAAGTTTCAGGGCTCAGCTCCTCTTTTCCTCTCCCCCTTACCCCCTCCCCATCTTGAACACTAAAGTTTCCCCTGCCCCACAGATACTCACGTCCCGACACCCTGCTCTGCCCGGCCAGCCAGCAGCCTGGAGAGGAGACGGCTCGTTAGTGAACAGATCCCAGAGCGACTCAGATCCTCCATGCCCCATGGGCACACACCCTGGTCTCAGATCCCCCCTGCATGGGCACATGCCCTGGTCTCACATCCCTCCATGGGCACATGCCCTGGTGGTCTCACATCCCCCCATGGGCACATGCCCTGGTCTCACATCCCGCCCCGCATATGGACACAAGCCCTGGCTGTCTCCAATACTCACCAAGGAAGACGATCATGGGAGCAGATGCCATAATAGGGGCACCGAGGGGCCCCTCAGCGCTGTCACCACCACCCCGGTGCCAAGCTCCACCGAGCCCTGAATGAGGAACTCAGCTAGTGGCTCCAGCTACAGGAAGTCGACAATGTTTTGTCTCTTCCTGCATCCCTCACATGCTGTCTCTAATCTGCAGGCGAAATCTACTGCGGTCAAAGAAAGCAAAGGTCCCTGCAAAATCCAGCCCTGGGACTGTCAGCCTGGCCAAGTGCCATGCAGCTCACAGCTTGTCTGTGTCTCTGTGGAGAGGGGGGACAGGTCACCCTCAATGTACCCTGCAGCCTTGTGAAAGGTGCACTGGGCTGAGCTAGGAACCAGGCGACCACAGAGTCTGGTCTTCAATCTTCCACTGACCGCGATTTCCATGACAATTCCATCCCCCTTTCATTCTGGGTTCAAGCGGCTGATGACCCATTTAGGTAAAATTAATACAGTATCATGCAGCTAAAGGCTGGCATCGTAATGGAGCTGCATGAGGGGCAGAATTAAGATTGCTCAGGAAACCGTAACTGTGGCATTTCACGCTCAGTCTGTCAACCTGCCCACTTGCGACACGAGCCGTGGCACCGTGTGAGGAGCGGCGCGATGGGGGACACCTGGGTTTGCTGCCCCTTGCGCCATAGCTGAGCGGTGATGACGGGTTTACACTGTAACGCCTGGTTCTAAGGGGCTTTTCTCAGTGTGTGAATTAAATGAGGAATAAAAGAAAATCAGGGAAGGAGAAATTCCATCCTGGGCCCCCAACGTGTTAGCAGCCGGGAGAGACCCAGGGACCTTCTAATGCCCCCGCAGAGACCCTGCCCCCGAGCTGGAGGAGACACTGTCAGTGGTTATGTGGCCAGGCCCCTAGAGAGGGACGTGACACTGGCTTTGTTTATACGCCATTGGCTAGAGGGCAGGAGAAAGCTGCAGAGCAGGGGGCTCTATTCCCGGCTCCAGGAAGGAAGTGGGGTCTAGTGGTTAGAGCAGGGGGCTGGGAGCCAGGACCCGGGTGTGATGGTCACCCATCCATTCTCACATGACTTGGGGGCAGAGTTAGAAGATGGTTCAGCCCGGCCGATGGTCCCAATGGGATTCTTACATCTCCCAGCCCCCTGCTCACCAGCTGCCCCCCAACAGCTGAGGAGAGTACCCTCATAGCTGCTCTCAGCCCCAGAGAGCAGGAGGGGGATGAGCAGCAGATTCACTGTCTAGCAGAGGCACCCCATCTGGCCCCCTGGCACCCATCCTGCCCCCTGGCCTATCCCCCTTCGAATCTCCCCGAGCCTGCCCTCTGCACACCCTGTCCCCCCACAGCCCGTCTGTCCTCACACCCTTGTCCCCTGCCCTGTTTCCCCTCAAATGCCCATCCCCCACCATCAGTTAAGATCGCTGCCATCTCCCAGTGTCCCCATTGGGCTTGGTGCCAGGCTGCCCTCAGGGAAATGGTGCCGACCTAGACAGGGAGAAGCAGTAAGAAGCAGGGGAATACAGAGGGTGGGAGAATCTGGGGGAACATTGTGGGGGTGAGGGGTGTGGGTTGAGGGGGGCAGGGCAGTGGCGGGGAAGGAGGGACAATGAAAGCTGCCCCCTACGGCCTGGGTTCCCCCCTTGTGAGCATTTCAGGGTGAACCCGCCCCAATGCCATGGGGGGCACTGGGGGGCGTCACCTGCCCCTGGCTCCCCACCTCCCCCAAGCTGGCCAGAGGTGCCCCAGCTCAGCCAGAGTTTTAGCCAGAAAACAAATCCCTCCACACACACCCCATCCGCTGACTCCGACTCCATGAGGGGGGAGCCCATCCCCCGTCCCGCTCGCCCCCATTCCCCTTCCACCTCAACTCCCTCTCCCATCTCCCTCCAATGCCCGTCCCGTCGCACTCCACCACCCACCCAGCCGCCCCCTTTCTGTGTCCCCTCAAATTCCTGTCCCCCCTCCCTCTGTGATCTCAGCCCGGCCCCCCCCTAATCCCTTCCCCCCCACCCCCCTTGGCCTGTCCCCCCCCCCCCAAACGCCTGTACCCGGCTGCTCTTTGCAGAGGGTCTCACAGGCCCAGAGGGCTCAGCGAGGTTGGAAACTCTCTCCCTCGCCAGCGTTACACAGGCCGGGGCTCATTTCAAACC
>NW_020700303.1:2161-3399 GCF_002925995.2 Terrapene triunguis | reverse complement strand
GCTTTCCCATATATCCCCAAGGTATTTAGTGCAAAGGGTCAAGGAATATACCTTGGTCTCCCTTCAAAATGACAAATGTATCCGCAGCAGATGTCTCTTGTATCCCCCTCCCCAGAATAATATCTGTATCCTGTGTAACCTATTATCTATCGGTCAGCATAATGACGCAAAAGAATGAATGCTAAGTTGTTTGTCTCTCTGTATAAAAGAAGCTCAGTTGTGCTTGTAAGGTGTGTCTCTCATCTGGCATAAGCCGATGAGAGCTCACCCACTCAGCTGACTGATCAATAAAGGACCTGGTACCCGTCTTTTTGTCTCTCCGTGCCTCCTTGGTGTAATTAGGTAAGCTCCAGGGGGAAACGGGCCCTATTTGGCCAACAAAGTGGCGACTCTGCCGGGACTTCTCTCCCTGTGGAGGACACTGACCAACGACCGAGGGCGATTCCGAGGAGTGGCCACCTCGAGCTGCTGGTTTGCTCGGGCCTCGGGTCGTCACAATCGGTCGGGGCGGCTTCGTCCTCTCTAAAGAGAACTCCTAACGACACGGAGACAAGACGGTACCAGAAGAAGGGGAAGGTCCAACGGCCGGACGCGGCCACTCTGGGCGGTAAGTGCGTTTACCTCTTGGGTTTGAGGGATAACGCCCCCGCAGTGTAAATTGGGCCCTATGGGTAATCCCTGTGTGGGAAGGTATTGTAGATGGACAAATGTTTTGTGGTCATGATAACTAAGCCAGGCAACGGTTAATGAATAATTTCACTAACTTCCCTAGTCCGTGGGCCGTACTGGACAATTACTGGGACGTAGAAAAGCCCCAGGGCTTGCTTTTATTCTTGGCAGGAATATTGTTCCATTTTTATATTAATGATATGCTGGAAGCCAAAATTGTGATAACCAGGTCTAGGACTTAAACCGACTCTAGCCGCACCGAGACTCCTGCGAGGGGAAACCCCGTGACCAGGATATCTTGATCGCAAGGGGGGTCGGTCGAACCCGTGACCAGGTTTAATTAGACACGAGCATAATGGGGTCCGGACAAAGCACATATGCTGGGACACCCTTGGAATGTATGTTAACATATACGTTTATGGTGTTAAGAAATAGGACTGATATTTTGCTCAAGTGCCATTTGACTCCGACAGGCTCGGTAGTAACGGCTGCTAAACCCCAGAACCCTCCCACTGTCGTAATGCCAGAATCGGTGTCCCCTTCGGCTCCTTCACACCCCCCCCCCCCCC
>NW_020700303.1:0-2061 GCF_002925995.2 Terrapene triunguis | reverse complement strand
CCCCCCCCCCCCCCACAGGCTTCAGAGAGTACCCCCCTGTGGGATTGTATCCGTTGATTACTGAGAGTGTGGTAGCCCGTTCCGGAACACAAGAACGGCCAGCACAGATAGTGTCAGTGTATTCTCATGTTGCTTTTAACATCTGGCTGCTTTTAAGGCAGAGGCAGGAGAATTCTCAACGAATCCAAACAAGTTTATTTCTATCTTTGAAGGTTGTCTAGCTAGCCATAAGCCTCACGAGGGAGGACTCGGGTAGCCTTATGAGTAAGAATGTTTAAGGGAAGAGACCAGGAAGGGTGGGGGCTAGTTGAGAAACCCACCCTCCTAGCTAAATTGGTAGTGAAAAAAGCCGGTGCCCATGGAAGGGACGGTTCAGCAAGAGAAGCGGGATCGGGCCCAAGCGGGCAGGCAACAGATAGAGAGATTGGAAAACAGGTTGGAAACTTTGAGGGCATAGTGGAAGGAAAAGAGTAAGTAATTATAAGCATGGGGATTTCAAATCCCCAGGACAATAATTGGAATGGTAAAATCTGAGTTGATTGGGTGTCGTTTTGGGAGACAAGCAAGTGATTTAAGAAAAGAGAGTGAGAAGTTAACTCTGTAGTTGCTAGAGGGAATCAAGCAGTGAAATTTGGTAGGAATGTCTGTAAGTAATTCAGGCAAGAGGTTATTTAAGTGGAATTATTTGACTATGAATACGTTAGTCTAATTTGCTGAAGAACACTCCTGCTGTGTACAATCTATGTTTTATAAGTTTGAGATGAATTGGTATTGTTTTAAAGTTGCAAAACTGAGAATACTTTTGCCAGACACAGGAAACTAGTGTTGTTTAAGGTATTTAGCATTTAATCCTTAAGGTGACTTAACGCTTTACAAGATTTAAAATGTTTTAACTAAAGACCAAAGGTTGTGGCTGCAGCAGGGTAGTCAAAGCCAGGAAAATAAAAGATTTGAATTTGTTTTTGGGTAACAAAATAGCAGATAAAAGATCTGGTAAAGAGAGAGAAGGCATTTAAGGTTTAAAAAGGGAAAGCTATTGGACACCAGAGGTTGTACAAAGTGGAATCCTCAGAAGTGAGTGTGCTCATCCTGGTTTGTTGCTTCTCTCCCTAAGGGCAGGATAGGGCTTAGTCCCTTCGAGATTATGTTTGGAAGAGCATGGCCTATGAATGGTACCCCAGTTCTGGCAGGGGAATGGGAGATGAGGTGTGGTTTCTTGTCTCAGTACATGTGCCCTCTGTCTGCTGTTCTTTCTTTTCTTCACAGGTATACCAAAGATTCACAGCCTCTTCTGCTGGATACCTCGGGTCCACTCCCTGCAGCCTGGTGACTCCGTTCTCGTGCGGACCTGGAAGGACGAGCCTCTCCAAGAGAAGTGGGAAGGGACCCCACACCGTCCTGCTTGTCACCCATACAGCGGCAAAGGTCGAAGGACACGAGAACTGGATTCATCACTCTCGACTGAAAGCAGTGCCCATTCCTGAACAGTGGACTGTCCAGCCTGCGGAGAAGACTGCTAACGACGATTTGGGACTTAAGCTGCTATTCAAAAGACAGTAAGGGTCACTGGGAATGCGTTGTGATCTTTCTGAACAGTCACGGCATACTCCCCGCGAGAACCCTGAGCATTGGTTTTATTTTCATTGATAATCCTGATTGCATGGAGCTTAATCGCATTTTGTCTTTAGAGTATGAGAAAACTCTGACAAAGGTTTGTTGAGTGTTCTCAAAGGGGGGATTGTTGGGATCCACTAGGCATAGCTACCAGGTAACTCGGGAGAGTGGAAAGCCAAAGTGTCGATGAAGCTCTTTTGCTCTGGGCCTATCTGAAACCCCCATACTATCTTGGGCCAAGTCCCCAAGAACCACAGCTGGTTCTCTATAATAGATTTAAAAGATGCCGGCCTCTTGCTGATGAAAAAGGCCTAAAGATCTAAATAAAGTATTTAGCCTTGCATTTAATCATGTCAGCTATTTGCTAATTGGCTCACTTGGCCCACAAGTATATGCAGCTGCTTTCCCATATATCCCCAAGGTATTTAGTGCAAAGGGTCAAGGAAT
>NW_020700302.1:0-1055 GCF_002925995.2 Terrapene triunguis | reverse complement strand
GGGGGGGGAGGCGGGGCAAACCCCTGTGCTCTGACCCCATTTCCCCAGCAGGGCTGGGAGGGACTGCAGGTGTAAGGGGTGGGGAGTGTCCCCCACTTGCTCTGGCCCAGAGCCCCACAAACCCCTTATCCGCCTCTGGCGGGGAGCACCAGGGGTCCCCGCTGCCTGGCAGCAGACGGGAACTGTGGGGTACCCCCACAGTGGCTCGGAGCACCCAGCCAGTGTGGGCAGTGGGGGTGCTGCCATTTTTAACTTTTAGGCATCCCTCCACGCATACCTCCTGCACCCCCCACTGCCCAGTGCCCCTCCACAATCCCTCCCACTACCCAGAGCCTCTCCACAACCCCCCAGAGACCTGCTCTGCACCCCGACTCCACTCACCAGCCCCACTGGGAGGTGACCGTGTCTGCTGGGCTGAGCGAGGAGCGATCCAGCAGAGCTGCATGGGGCTGTCTCTCACTCAGCCGACTCTGGCCCCACTCCTACTGGGACCTGGCAAAAATTGAATTTTTAGGTGCCCCTAGTCACGTGCCTACTGTGCCCAATGGGAAATCCAGCCCTGCTCATGTGCCCATTCTTCTTTATGGCCTGGGCTCCCCAGCTAGACTACTTCTCCCATGATGCACCATGGCCAGGATGCAACAGCCTCCTGACACCGTGAGGAGAGACCATGATGCATCATGGGTTAGGTAGTCTGACCAGGGAACTCAGCTCATAGCAGGAGCATGTGGCATCCAAACTACAACTCTATGGCAGCATTTCCAAATCAAAATGTTTTGGTTTTTGATTTTTCACGGGAAATTGAAAATTTTCAGCAGCAAAAAAAGCCCCTTTTCAGACCAGCTTTAGTCTGGAGTCCTCACCCCACTCTAAGCCATGGAAGGAGCTTTTCACTGGAGCTGGCACTGCCCTTATCTAGTGTGACGGGGTACAGCACAACCCACTCACTGCACCTCAGACTCTCAAGCATCTGGGCCAGCCTCCATCACAGCAGAGAACTGTTTGTTGAGTCAGTCTTTGGCTCACTCAGGCCAGGTCTCTGCTAGGAGTGCACT
>NW_020700301.1:0-1522 GCF_002925995.2 Terrapene triunguis | reverse complement strand
TTTTGATTTCAAAATGCAGTTGTGGGCCAAATGGGTGTTGTTTGGTTTCCTCATGTGCAGGGCTGGATTTACACCTTGCATACCCCAGGAAGGGTCCGCACACCTTCCATGGTGTCTGGGTAGCTACGGGGCCTCCTGGCTCCGAGCTGCCCCCCCTCCCCTACAGGGGCTCGGAGCTCCAAAGTCTCCTGCCACCCATGACTTGGCGCTCCGGGGCCCCCCACTGCCTACGGAGACTGGGATCAGTGGGGCTCTCCCCCCACGGCAGACAGGAGCAGCAGGGTCCCCCCACCGTTTGTGGCAGCTTGGAGATCCGGGGGCCCCATTGCCAGGAAGCATCCGGGAGCTGTGGGATGATCCCCAGCCACCGGCAGCAGTGGGAGCTGTGGCAGATTAGCCACTGGGCCAACGGGGCCCATGCCCAGGGGTCCTGGTCAACTGGAAGCCCCTGGAAAAATGGGCACTCCGGTGCCCTGACCTATTCTGCTGCCCGCCACGGCGCTCCTGCCCGGGAGCTGGGTCAGGGTGTAGTGGGGCTACCCCACCCACCCGGCGTTCTTGATGGGGAGTGAGAGACGCCCCCCGCACCCTGACCCCTCTCCCCAGCAGGAGTAGCAGGGCGGGGGGGGGGGGGGGGTGCGGGGCAAGCCCCTGTGCTCTGACCCCATTTCCCCAGCAGGAGTGGGGGTGGGAAGGACTGCAGGTGTAAGGGGTGGGGAGTGTCCCCCACTTGCTCTGGCCCAGACCCCTTATCCACCTCTGGCTGGGAGCTCCAGGGGTCCCCGCTGCCTGGCAGCAGACGGGAACTGTGGGGTACCCCCGCAATGGCTTGGAGCTCCTAACCATTGTGGGCAGTGCAGGTACTGCCACTTTTAACTTTTAGGCATCCCGCCACCCAACCCCCTCCACCCACAGACCCCACACTGCCCCAACACACACATACCTCCTGCACCCCCCACTGCCCAGCGCCCCTCCACAAACCCCCCACTACCCAGAGCCTCTCCACAACCCCCCCAGAGACCTGCTCTGCCCCCCGACTGCACTCACCAGCCCCACTGGGAGGTGGCTGTGTCTGCTGGGCTGAGCGAGGAGCAATCCAGCAGGGCTGCATGGGGCCGTCTCTCGCTCAGCTGACTCTGGCCCCACCCCTGCTGGGAGTGGGAGTGACAAAAAAATTTTAGGCGCCCCTAGTCACATGCCTACTGTGCCAAATGGGAAATCCAGCCTTGCTCATGTGCCCATTCTTCTCTATAGCATGGGCTCCCCAGCTAGACTACTTCTCCCATGATGCACCATGGCCAGGATGCAACAGCCTCCTGACACCATGAGGAGAGACCATGGTGCATCATGGGTTAGGTAGTCTAACCAGGGAACTCAGCTCATAGCGGGAGCATGTGACATCCAAACTACACCTCTATGGCAGCATTTCTAATGAAGATGTTTTGGTTTTCGATTTTTCACGGGAAATTCAAAATTTTCAGCAGCAAAAAAAGCCCATTTTCAGACCAGCTTTAGTCTGGAG
>NW_020700300.1:0-10012 GCF_002925995.2 Terrapene triunguis | reverse complement strand
AAAGATGGGGAAGGTTAAAGGAAACAAGTCACCCGCCCTGTGGGCACGGGGACACCACAAACAGCCGCCTCTGCAAGGGAAAGGAAGTTCACAGTCTCTTCCTCACACGTTCCAGGCCTCCTGCTCAGGCCCTGGCCGCGCCGTGGTGATTCCACAGTGTGACAATCTGTACCTCAAATTAGCTCCCCGGAGCCCCCGTGTTCCCCACTACGATAGAATTATGATTGGTTGGGTACAAATTTGCCTTGTGAGGCATCATTTAAAGTCTTGATCTGTTGAACATTCATGTCTTCTTTCATTGTACAGTAATTCCTCACTTAACGTGGTAGTTCTATTCCTGAAAAATGCTACTTTCAGCAAAACCATGTGAAGTGAATCCAATTTCCCAATAAGAATTAATGTAAATAGGGGGGGTTAGGTTCCAGGGAAATGTTTTTCACCAGACAAAAGACTATAGTTTAGATACACACACACACACACACACACACACACACACACACACACACACACACACACACACACACACACATAGTATAAGTTTTAAACAAACAATTGAAAACTGGACACAGCAATGATGACTGTGAAGCTTGGTTGAGGTGGTGGAGTCAGAAGGTGGGATATTTCCCAGGGAGACTTACTGCTAATTGATGAACTAGCACTCGGCTGAGCCCTCAGGGGTTAACACGGTGTTGTTAATGGAGCCTCACACTCTACAACGCAGCGTGAGAGAGAGAGAGACAGAGACACAAACCTGTGTGTGTGTGTGTGTGCGTGAGAGAGAGAGAGAGAGGGAAGGAGAGACAGAGTGTGACGAGGTGCGGGATTTTCTTGTTTTTTCCTTGTTTTTCCAGTGGGTTGCATGCAGAGGGGGTGGGGTTCAGTGTCCTTGGGTGTTACTGGTTTAACGAAGTGAGGGGAGAGGGAGTTTGTTGTTACAGAGGACCAGAGAGGGAACTTGGGACCCCAGCCAATGGCCTGGAGAATGGAGACCCCAGCGACTGGTGACCTGGTGAACAGCAGGCCCAGCTCGGGAGTCACAGCCGGTTCTGCCCAGTGGGAGGACAATGGGCTGTGGGGACAGGACCCCGGTGACCTGACCAGCCGGTTCCAGCCAGAGGGGGCCAGAGGACAGAAGAGAGGAGAGGAGGCCCAGGTGACCCTGTTTACCTGGAGAGAAGACAATGGACAGAGGCAGGGCTTGGGGCCGGTGATATCAGGTGCCCATCTGGGAAGCAGGGGGGCTCTGGGCTGGAGAGGGGGAGCAGGCAGAGCCCACCTGGATGCAGGAAAGTCTAAGATGAGCTGTGCTGAGGGAGGCCAGGCCTGAGGCCCTGAGAGTTTCCTATGCTGTGTTCAGACGCTCAATAACCCGTCCTGTTTTATGCTGGCTGAGAGTCGCTCCAGGCTAGAGAACAGGGTTGCATTATTCCCTCTGGGAGTGGAGACCCCGGGGGTCCAGAGCAAGTGGACTCCCTGAGGGGGCCCACGACAGAGACAGACATGTTAAGGCTCAGAGAGGTGCGGCTCCAGGAGGTGGCGGGGCTTAACCCCCGAGAGAGAGTGGACCCTTGAGAAGGGCTGTCGCACTGAAGGGGGTTCCCCCCAAGGACCGTACGGGGCCAAGAGTGAGCATGACCTGTGAGTCCATGACACAGAGACACACACAGTGTGTGTGTGAGAGAGACGAGCATTGCCCCTTTAAATACATTGACCCCACTCTAAGTACCTTGTCTTTTTAAGTAGATCAGGACAGCAGCTGCTGCCAGCAAGCTCCCTCCGTCCTGAGCCCTGTAGTGTCCCCCCCCCCCCCGTGGAGATAAGGTACAGGAGATGGGGTACAGGAGCGGGGGGAGGGGGACAGCTCCAAGGCAGAGGGCAGAAGCAGCACACGGATGTGGGGGGAGGGACAGCTGAATTCCCCAGCAACTGATAGCCTGCTTGGCGGCTTCCGCACAGGGAATTTAGGGGAGCTGATGGGGGGCTGCTGTTCCACCCTGGTTCCAAGCCCCCACCAGCTCACTCCAATGGGTTGCTCTTCCTGCAAGCAGTGGACAAAGCAGGCAGCTGCCAAACAACGTTATAAGGGAGCATTGCGCAACTTTAAACGAGCATGTTCCCTAATTGATCAGCAACATAACAATGAAACAACATTAAACGGGACGACGTTAAGTGAGGAGTAACTCTCTCCCGCCAGACAGTCAGGTAATTTGCATCAGCACAGACAGTAGCTTGTTTACGAGTTTTCAAATCCTCAACCGTTACCAATTCCAAGGCTGGACTCTGTCTTATAGAGATACCGTCCATTTTCACTACCACGTTAGATTCAAGGTTCTTTTGTCCTTCCCTTGCCAACCTCTGCTTCCACATGGAATCAGATGTCAGGTCCACTAAGAGACTACAAGTCATCTCCAAAATACCTAGAGATGAGAGTTTGCCTGCTTTCCCCTGTATTCTCGAGAGATTAACTGCACAACTGTCCTCCTGCTCTGCAGATTCAGCTGTCCAGTCGTCCCTCTGAACCGGAGATACAGACTGTTCACTCAAAGAATCAACATGGAGACAGTCCTGTCCCAACACCATTGTCTCCCCGACAAGCTGGTTAAGCTGATAGGGCTGTTTAAACTCCCTAACCATTTTTATTCAAGCTGAAATCTCCTCAAAGCTATCCACAGTGGATATTTTCAAAGGAAATGCAGTGGATTCATTTTCCTTTGAAAGACGTTGCCTACTAGGCATCAACACACTTTCCTCAGAAGAGAGACAGTTTACTATCAACACCGGTTCTTTAAGAGTCAATGGAAACAATTCCTTTTCACAGTCTTCAGGGACTTCACCAAGAAATTTCTTTCCCTCTGCAATATCCTGCACCGCAACAGGTTCTTTCTGAGCTTTATTTATGTCCAGAACCGACTTTGGCACAATGGACAAATCACCAAACTCCTGAGTTTCACATACATCCAGAATCACCCCTGGCCCATCATGAGGATTTTCACAAACCCCCTTTCAGGTAAACTGCTCGACTTCATAGTCACAAGGTTAGAAGCGTTCTCTTCCTTGTGCCAAGTTTCTACACTGTCAGTGGGTAACAATGTCCAATCACCTTCATGTTTTCCTTGTGCCCTGGCTAGGATATCACCCTGATCAGACAAGGTTGTTGTATCTTTACCCAGCAACGCACTAGAAACAGGTAAAATAGAAGCACCAGAATCACTTGGTCTCTGGGAGCTATTTATGACATCAACTGGATGCAACCTAGTTGCAATGTTATCATCCCTAGTAGACACAAATTCAGGGCCACTTCCTTCCTGGGCTTTAGTTGTATCCAGAATCAGCTCTGGGTTAACAGATGAATTTTCAACCATCACAGGCTGGCAGGCTTTTTCTGTCTGCAATTTGCCCTAAACATCTTTTACCATTGACTTTTACATTCTCTACACAAGTTATGGGGTTACCTTCACCCGAGCTCACAGTACAAGCATTTACATAAAAGGGGGCCGTGTTGGGGTAAATTTGGTTACACACAGACACCGGCTTAGAGTCAAACAACACACCCACATTGTTACAAACTGGAGAGATTCGATCCCCATCTTTGCTGGTGAGAGGAGCTGGTTTTCAGGATGATACATTTCCTGTTGTCACTTTATTCTTTTGAGTTGAAGCTTAAGTCTGTCCACTTTTGCCTTAGCTTCTAGTTCCTGCAATCGAATATCTGCCATTCTTTGTTCCTGTTCAAACCACAGATGTTCTCTTTCAGCAGCTTCTCCTTCCAGATCAGCTATTTTTCACTTTTGTTCCAGTTCTAGCTGCCGGTTTCTCACTGCAAGCATTTTCACTGGGGCTGCTTCCTTATCACTGGCAATTAACGGATTTCTCAGTTCCTGCTCTGGGGCCTTTTGCTTAAAATACAACCCTCTCTGTAAGCACATTTTTTTCCAGGCTTTTTCTGTCAGGATCTTGGTCATGGGTCACTCACTGTAACTGATTTTTAACCCTTAAACTCTCCAAGTTCAAAATTAAATTTTGACAAGCGTGTGGTTCTGATCTAAAAACCAGGGTCAAGCTCCCCCCACTTCTGCTGCCCGGGAATCCTTGGGGTTCTCCCCACAGCTGTGAGCAGACACCTCGTGCAGCTCCCAGTGCTCTTTAACCCGACAGCCCCCAGCCCGGGTGGGCATCACACAGCCAGCCATGGAATGCAGGCACAGGCTGGGGGCAGGGCCGGCTGGGCAGCCCCTGGACCCTGACTCCTCTGTGCATCCCCAGAGCTGGGGCAGCAGGGGGAGCATCCCCCTGGGAAAGGTCCCTGCTCTGCAGCTCCCCCAGGGCAGGGATCCCCCCTCCTTCTGCCTCAAACCTCCAGCAGCTGCTGCTGCCCCTTGCTGGGGAACCCACCAGTGATTCCATCCCTGCCCCACAGCCGGGCGTCTCCTCTGCTGGGTCCAGGGCTCTGAGCACCCCATTGGCACAGAGACCCCCTGATCAGGGGCGTGCACAGGAATAAAAATGTGGCCACTTTCGGAGGGGCACTTTGTGTGCCCCCTGCAGCCAGAGGAGCTGGCTCTGCTCCCCGGAGGAGTTCTGTGCTCTGGCCCCACTGATTCGGGGGGGGGGGCCTGTGTCAGCTTGCCCCCTCGCACATGCCCCTGGTCCTGAGGGTCCAGCTGGGTGTGGGGCTGGGAGCAGGGATACTGAGCCAGGCAACTCACCTGCTACCCCCAGCTCCACGGGGTCGCTGGGATGCGACCAGATGAACTGGTACACTTTATCGTGATGATAGCAGCTGTAGCTCCCTGCATCTCTCCGGCTCACGTTGCGAATGGGAAACTCAGCCAGGTCCCCAGCCGGCTCCACGTCCTACAACACGTTCGGGTTTCCATCTTTGTACAGAAGGAACCTCATGTTCTGGTGCCGACCCCAACACCGGACGGTCACAGCTCCCCCCAGAGCGACCTCCCCACTGGGGCGCAGGGAGATGGAGGGTTTGGGGTACCTGAGGTCTACAATGAGAAGGAGACAGGCCGTGAGACAGACCCCAGCACCGTCACTGTGCCCCATCCTCACCGCGCGGTCCCAGAGACAGGGTCCCTGGGGGAAAACCCAGCCAGAGGAACCTCTCCAAGATCCCAGAGATTCCTGGGAGCTACGACTGAAACTGCCCAAGGACCAAAATCCAGAGCACCCCTCTGTACCCATCTATCTATTTAATGGGCCCCCCCAGTCAGGGAGCGAGGACTTCTGGGTTCTATCCCTGGCTCTGGAAAGGGAGTGGAGTCTAGTGGTTAGATCGGGAGGGGGCTGGGAGTCAGAGGTGCTGGGTGCTGCACAGACACGGTGAGAAAAAGCCCCCACCCTAAAGCCAAGTCCTGACCATCTAACCAGACACAAGGTGTAGGAAGGATGATTATCCCCCATTCAGACAAGGGGAAATGAAGGCACAGGGAGGTTAAGTGACACCCAAGGAGTGTCCCACCTGCCCAGAGACCTCCATGACGGTCTGGATGGGTGTGGGGCTGGGAGCAGAGACACTGAGCTGGGCCCCTCACCTACTACAATGATCCACACATAGTCACTGGGATCCGACCAGTTGTGCGGCTCTGATCTGGAGCAAGATTGGCACGTGTAGACCCCTCCGTCTGCCCATCTGGCGCTGGAGATGGTGAATTCACCCCTGTCCCCAGCAGCATCCAGCTCCCGGATTTTGATTCCACCTTTATACAGAAATAACCTCCTGGCCTCGCACCGACACTGACAGCGGATGGTGACGGCTCCCCCGGGGCGATCACCCCGCTGGGGCTGACGGAGATGGAGGGTCGAGGCGCAGGGAGCTCTGCGTTCACACACAAACAGGAGTGAGATGGGGAGACACAAACCCCTCCCCGTTACCCCGAGGGTAACCTGCCCTCAGCACCCAGCCCCAGGGACAGCGCCAGGGGTAACAGACACCTCACTGCATCCACAGGGAACCTGTGGGCTGGGTTCTGATCTTAGACCACCAGTGGGGTGACCATATTTCCCTATGCTGAATATGGGACACCTGGTAAAATCACTCATATTCAAGCAAGTTCAACGGCAATCAATCAGAACTACGCTGTACAACCCTTCAAATTAACAGGTTGACTGAGCCCCTGTTGATACTGCGTAGATAGATTCTTTTTATTTACCTTCTTATCTTTAACGCTTTAGGGTTCACCAGGGGAGGGGTGACACACACCCCCCAACCCCACCCCCCCACACACATTCCCGTACCTGTCTCACCTCCTCTCCCCCGTGGCTGGCAGCAGCTTGTCCCTTCCTGCCTGCACAGTGTGGAAAGGCAGCGAACACCCCCAGGCTGCTGCTAGCCACCCACATAACCCAGCCGCCTCCTGTCCCCCAGCTACAGCGCGGGCAGGAAGGGGTTAAGCCCTAAGGCTGCATTGTGTACCAGGGCCCAGGGAACCTGACTGCAGGGGCCTCAGTGACCCCGGCCAGAGAGGTGGCTCAGCAGGGGAGGTGCCTAGGGATCCGAGCAGCCACGCGCTCCCTGGGGGCAGGACCCAGGGTGAGGGGGTGGGGGGTGAAGAGGGTGCTAAGCCCCTGCCTGGGAGGCTGCTGTGGGGTCTGCAGGTTTGGGGTGAGAACAGGCTGGAAATCACCCCTGCCCCCACTCCAGAGCTCAGCTGAGGGGCGGAGAGGCTCCCCCGTGCCAGCGCAGTGCGGGGCTTTGGCACACCCATGCCTCGGCTCCTCCTGGCCACTGCCCCAGGCCGGAGGGTCTTTGGCTTTCCTGGGGCGCCGGCCCAGCCAGAGGCAGTGGGGGGAGGAAGGGAGGAGCCTGCCGGCCAGGCTGTGGGTGAGCTGAGCGCTCCAACCAGGGGCTGGTTCTCTGCACAGCGCTGGGTTGGGCTGCACTCCGCCGGGGGGATATGGAGCAGCAGCAGGGCTGGGGGATGAAGGGGCAAAGCAGGGAGAGGACAGCCAGAGGGGGAGCACGTAAAAGGCCGATGGGTGGGCAGCAGAGGTGACACGTAACTGGCTGCTGCCTGGCACCTGCCTGCACCCACCAGCCACCGCAGCTCCTGCCGGACAGAAACGGGACACGGGGCGGGGCACTGCCGGCCAGGAGCTGGTGCTGCGGGGGCTGTGCTGATGGACCAGCAGGGGAGCGGCGGGCCCCACACGCTGCATCTTTTCCCTGCCACCAGCCCTGCACACCCACCCCCGTCATCAGCCACTGGTCCTGCAACTCACCCTTGGCAGCTGGTGAGCAGGGATCCGGCCAGTACTGATGTGGGGCGGGGGGGGGGGAGACACAAAATACGGGATAATTTGCCTGTTTTTAAGAAAAAGTTGGGACAGCTGCAGGAGGGTTAAATATAGGCCTGTCCCTTTTAAAAACGGGAGGTCTGGTCACTCTTCCCCGTCAATCAGGACTCACCCCGGACTGCACTGGGGGCAGGGCCAGGTTCTGATCTCAGCCCCCTGGGATCAATACAAAGAGGTTGAACTGATTTTTGAGGTGAAGTTTCAGGGCTCAGCTCCTCTTTTCCTCTCCCCCTTACCCCCTCCCCATCTTGAACACTAAAGTTTCCCCTGCCCCACAGATACTCACGTCCCGACACCCTGCTCTGCCCGGCCAGCCAGCAGCCTGGAGAGGAGACGGCTCGTTAGTGAACAGATCCCAGAGCGACTCAGATCCTCCATGCCCCATGGGCACACACCCTGGTCTCAGATCCCCCCTGCATGGGCACATGCCCTGGTCTCACATCCCTCCATGGGCACATGCCCTGGTGGTCTCACATCCCCCCATGGGCACATGCCCTGGTCTCACATCCCGCCCCGCATATGGACACAAGCCCTGGCTGTCTCCAATACTCACCAAGGAAGACGATCATGGGAGCAGATGCCATAATAGGGGCACCGAGGGGCCCCTCAGCGCTGTCACCACCACCCCGGTGCCAAGCTCCACCGAGCCCTGAATGAGGAACTCAGCTAGTGGCTCCAGCTACAGGAAGTCGACAATGTTTTGTCTCTTCCTGCATCCCTCACATGCTGTCTCTAATCTGCAGGCGAAATCTACTGCGGTCAAAGAAAGCAAAGGTCCCTGCAAAATCCAGCCCTGGGACTGTCAGCCTGGCCAAGTGCCATGCAGCTCACAGCTTGTCTGTGTCTCTGTGGAGAGGGGGGACAGGTCACCCTCAATGTACCCTGCAGCCTTGTGAAAGGTGCACTGGGCTGAGCTAGGAACCAGGCGACCACAGAGTCTGGTCTTCAATCTTCCACTGACCGCGATTTCCATGACAATTCCATCCCCCTTTCATTCTGGGTTCAAGCGGCTGATGACCCATTTAGGTAAAATTAATACAGTATCATGCAGCTAAAGGCTGGCATCGTAATGGAGCTGCATGAGGGGCAGAATTAAGATTGCTCAGGAAACCGTAACTGTGGCATTTCACGCTCAGTCTGTCAACCTGCCCACTTGCGACACGAGCCGTGGCACCGTGTGAGGAGCGGCGCGATGGGGGACACCTGGGTTTGCTGCCCCTTGCGCCATAGCTGAGCGGTGATGACGGGTTTACACTGTAACGCCTGGTTCTAAGGGGCTTTTCTCAGTGTGTGAATTAAATGAGGAATAAAAGAAAATCAGGGAAGGAGAAATTCCATCCTGGGCCCCCAACGTGTTAGCAGCCGGGAGAGACCCAGGGACCTTCTAATGCCCCCGCAGAGACCCTGCCCCCGAGCTGGAGGAGACACTGTCAGTGGTTATGTGGCCAGGCCCCTAGAGAGGGACGTGACACTGGCTTTGTTTATACGCCATTGGCTAGAGGGCAGGAGAAAGCTGCAGAGCAGGGGGCTCTATTCCCGGCTCCAGGAAGGAAGTGGGGTCTAGTGGTTAGAGCAGGGGGCTGGGAGCCAGGACCCGGGTGTGATGGTCACCCATCCATTCTCACATGACTTGGGGGCAGAGTTAGAAGATGGTTCAGCCCGGCCGATGGTCCCAATGGGATTCTTACATCTCCCAGCCCCCTGCTCACCAGCTGCCCCCCAACAGCTGAGGAGAGTACCCTCATAGCTGCTCTCAGCCCCAGAGAGCAGGAGGGGGATGAGCAGCAGATTCACTGTCTAGCAGAGGCACCCCATCTGGCCCCCTGGCACCCATCCTGCCCCCTGGCCTATCCCCCTTCGAATCTCCCCGAGCCTGCCCTCTGCACACCCTGTCCCCCCACAGCCCGTCTGTCCTCACACCCTTGTCCCCTGCCCTGTTTCCCCTCAAATGCCCATCCCCCACCATCAGTTAAGATCGCTGCCATCTCCCAGTGTCCCCATTGGGCTTGGTGCCAGGCTGCCCTCAGGGAAATGGTGCCGACCTAGACAGGGAGAAGCAGTAAGAAGCAGGGGAATACAGAGGGTGGGAGAATCTGGGGGAACATTGTGGGGGTGAGGGGTGTGGGTTGAGGGGGGCAGGGCAGTGGCGGGGAAGGAGGGACAATGAAAGCTGCCCCCTACGGCCTGGGTTCCCCCCTTGTGAGCATTTCAGGGTGAACCCGCCCCAATGCCATGGGGGGCACTGGGGGGCGTCACCTGCCCCTGGCTCCCCACCTCCCCCAAGCTGGCCAGAGGTGCCCCAGCTCAGCCAGAGTTTTAGCCAGAAAACAAATCCCTCCACACACACCCCATCCGCTGACTCCGACTCCATGAGGGGGGAGCCCATCCCCCGTCCCGCTCGCCCCCATTCCCCTTCCACCTCAACTCCCTCTCCCATCTCCCTCCAATGCCCGTCCCGTCGCACTCCACCACCCACCCAGCCGCCCCCTTTCTGTGTCCCCTCAAATTCCTGTCCCCCCTCCCTCTGTGATCTCAGCCCGGCCCCCCCCTAATCCCTTCCCCCCCACCCCCCTTGGCCTGTCCCCCCCCCCCCAAACGCCTGTACCCGGCTGCTCTTTGCAGAGGGTCTCACAGGCCCAGAGGGCTCAGCGAGGTTGGAAACTCTCTCCCTCGCCAGCGTTACACAGGCCGGGGCTCATTTCAAACC
>NW_020700299.1:0-2043 GCF_002925995.2 Terrapene triunguis | reverse complement strand
TTCTTGAAATGCGGTGCCCAGAACTGGACACAATACTCCAGCTGAGGCCTAAGCAGAGCAGAGTAGAGCGGAAGAATGACTTCTCGTGTCTTGCTCACAACACACCTGTTAATACATCCCAGAATCATGTTTGCTTTTTTTGCAACAGCATCACACTGTTGACTCATATTTAGCTTGTGGTCCACTATAACCCCAAGATCCCTTTCTGCCGTACTCCTTCCTAGACAGTCTCTTCCCATTCTGTATGTGTGAAACTGATTTTTCCTTCCTAAGTGGAGCACTTTGCATTTGTCTTTGTTAAACTTCATCCTGTTTACCTCAGACCATTTCTCCAATTTGTCCAGATCATTTTGAATTATGACCCTGTCCTCCAAAGCAGTTGCAATCCCTCCCAGTTTGGTATCATCCGCAAACTTAATAAGCGTACTTTCTATGCCAATATCTAAGTCGTTAATGAAGATATTGAACAGAGCCGGTCCCAAAACAGACCCCTGCGGAACCCCACTCGTTATGCCTTTCCAGCAGGATTGGGAACCATTAACAACAACTCTCTGAGTACGGTTATCCAGCCAGTTATGCACCCACCTTATAGTAGCCCCATCTAAATTGTATTTGCCTAGTTTGTCGATAAGAATATCATGCGAGACCGTATCAAATGCCTTACTAAAGTCTAGGTATACCACATCCACAGCTTCTCCCTTATCCACAAGACTCGTTATCCTATCGAAGAAAGCTATCAGATTGGTTTGACATGATTTGTTCTTTACAAATCCATGCTGGCTGTTCCCTATCACCTTACCACCTTCCAAGTGTTTGCAGATGATTTCCTTAATTACTTGCTCCATTATCTTCCCTGGCACAGAAGTTAAACTAACTGGTCTGTAGTTTCCTCGGTTGTTTTTATTTCCCTTTTTATAGATGGGCACTATATTTGCCCTTTTCCAGTCTTCTGGAATCTCTCCCGTCTCCCATGATTTTCCAAAGATAATAGCTAGAGGCTCAGATACCTCCTCTATTAGCTCCTTGAGTATTCTAGGATGCATTTCATCAGGCCCTGGTGACTTGCAGGCATCTAACTTTTCTAAGTGATTCTTAACTTGTTCTTTTTTTATTTTATCTGCTAAACCTACCCCCTTCCCATTAGCATTCACTAGGTTAGGCATTCCTTCAGACTTCTCGGTGAAGACCGAAACAAAGAAGTCATTAAGCATCTCTGCCATTTCCAAGTTTCCTGTTACTGTTTCTCCCTCTTCACTAAGCAGTGGGCCTACCCTGTCTTTGGTCTTCCTCTTGCTTCTAATGTATTGATAAAAAGTCTTCTTGTTTCCCTTTATTCCCGTAGCTAGTTTGAGCTCATTTTGTGCCTTTGCCTTTCTAATCTTGCCCCTGCATTCCTGTGTTGTTTGCCTATATTCATCCTTTGTAATCTGTCCTAGTTTCCATTTTTTATATGACTCTTTTATTTTTTAGATCATGCAAGATCTCGTGGTTAAGCCAAGGTGGTCTTTTGCCACATTTTCTATCTTTCCTAACCAGCGGAATAGCTTGCTTTTGGGCCCTTAATAGTGTCCCTTTGAAAAACTGCCAGCTCTCCTCAGTTGTTTTTCCCCTCAGTCTTGATTCCCATGGGACCTTACCTATCAGCTCTCTGAGCTTACCAAAATCCGCCTTCCTGAAATCCATTGTCTCTATTTTGCTGTTCTCCCTTCTACCGTTCCTTAGAATTGCAAACTCTATGATTTCATGATCACTTTCACCCAAGCTGCCTTCTACTTTCAAATTCTCAACGAGTTCCTCCCTATTTGTTAAAATCAAGTCTAGAACAGCTTCCCCCTTAGTAGCTTTTTCAACCTTCTGAAATAAAAAGTTGTCTGCAATGCAGTCCAAGAATTTGTTGGATAGTCTGTGCCCCGCTGTGTTATTTTCCCAACATATATCCGGATAGTTGAAGTCCCCCATCACCACCAAATCTTGGGCTTTGGATGATTTTGTTAGTTGTTTAAAAAAAGCCTCATCCACCTCTTCCACCTGGTTAGGTGGCCT
>NW_020700298.1:0-1578 GCF_002925995.2 Terrapene triunguis | reverse complement strand
TCACCACCAGATGTCAGGGTAGAGCTCATCCTGACTCTGCTTACATCGGCAAACAACACAGGAATGCAGGGGAAAGATTAGAAAGGTATAGGCACAAAATGAGCTCAAACTACCCACAGGAATAAAGGAATAAAGAAGACTTTTTATCAATACATTAGAAGCAAGAGGAAGACCAAGGACAGGGTAGGCCCACTGCTCAGTGAGGAGGGAGAAACAGTAACAGGAAACTTGGAAATGGCAGAGATGCTTAATGACTTCTTTGTTTCGGTCTTCACTGAGAAGTCTGAAGGAATGCCTAACGTAGTGAATGCTAATGGGAAGGGGGTAGGTTTAGAAGCTAAAATAAAAAAAGAACAAGTTAAAAATAACTTAGAAAAGTTAGATGCCTGCAAGTCACCAGAGCCTGATGAAATGCATCCTAGAATACTCAAGGAGCTAATAGAGGAGGTATCTGAGCCTCTAGCTATAATCTTTGGAAAATCATGGGAGAAAGGAGAGATTCCAGAATACTGGAAAAGGGCAAATATAGGGCCCATCTATAAAAAGGGAAATAAAAACAGCTCAGGAAACTACAGACCAGTTAGTTTAACTTCTGTGCCAGGGAAGCTAATGGAGCAAGTGGTTAAGGAAATCATCTGCAAACACTTGGAAGGTGGAAAGGTGATAGGGAATAGCCAGCATGGATTTGTAAAGAACAAATCATGTCAAACCAATCTGATAGCTTTCTTTGATAGGATAATGAGTCTTGTGGATAAGGGAGAAGTGTTGGATGTGGTATACCTAGACTTTAGTAAGGCATTTGATACGGTCTCGCATGATATTCTTATCAATAAACTAGGCAAATACAACTTAGATGGGGCTACTATAAGGTGGGTGCATAACTGGCTGGATAACCGTACTCAGAGAGTAGTTATTAATGGTTCCCAATCCTACTGGAAAGGCATAACAAGTGGGGTTCCGCAGGGGTCTGTTTTGGGACCGGCTCCGTTCCATATCTTCATCAACAACTTAGATATTGGCATAGAAAGTACACTTATTAAGTTTGCAGATGATACCAAACTGGGAGGGATTGCAACTGCTTTGGAGGACAGGGTCATAATTCAAAATGATCTGGACAAATTGGAGAAATGGTTTGAGGTAAACAGGCTGAAGTTTAATAAAGACAAATGCAAAATGTTGCACTTAGGAAGGAACAATCAGTTTCATACATACAGAATGGGAAGATACTGTCTAGGAAGGAGTACAGCAGAAAGGGATCTAGGGGTTATAGTGGACCACAAGCTAAATATGAGTCAACAGTGTGATGCTATTTCAGAAAAAGCAAACATGATTCTGGGATGTATTAACAGGTGTGTTGTGAGCAAGACACGAGAAATCATTCTTCTGCTCTACTCTGCACGGGTTAGGCCTCAACTGGAGTATTGTGTCCAGTTCTGGGCACCGCATTTCAAGAAAGATGTGGAGAAATTGGAGAGGGTCCAGAGAAGAGCAACAAGAATGATTAAAGGTCTTGAGAACATGACCTATGAAAGAAGGCTGAAAGAATTGGGTTTGTTTAGTTTGGAAAAGAGAAGACTG
>NW_020700297.1:0-1578 GCF_002925995.2 Terrapene triunguis | reverse complement strand
CAGTCTTCTCTTTTCCAAACTAAACAAACCCAATTCTTTCAGCCTTCTTTCATAGGTCATGTTCTCAAGACCTTTAATCATTCTTGTTGCTCTTCTCTGGACCCTCTCCAATTTCTCCACATCTTTCTTGAAATGCGGTGCCCAGAACTGGACACAATACTCCAGTTGAGGCCTAACCCGTGCAGAGTAGAGCAGAAGAATGATTTCTCGTGTCTTGCTCACAACACACCTGTTAATACATCCCAGAATCATGTTTGCTTTTTCTGAAATAGCATCACACTGTTGACTCATATTTAGCTTGTGGTCCACTATAACCCCTAGATCCCTTTCTGCTGTACTCCTTCCTAGACAGTATCTTCCCATTCTGTATGTATGAAACTGATTGTTCCTTCCTAAGTGCAACATTTTGCATTTGTCTTTATTAAACTTCAGCCTGTTTACCTCAAACCATTTCTCCAATTTGTCCAGATCATTTTGAATTATGACCCTGTCCTCCAAAGCAGTTGCAATCCCTCCCAGTTTGGTATCATCTGCAAACTTAATAAGTGTACTTTCTATGCCAATATCTAAGTTGTTGATGAAGATATGGAACGGAGCCGGTCCCAAAACAGACCCCTGCGGAACCCCACTTGTTATGCCTTTCCAGTAGGATTGGGAACCATTAATAACTACTCTCTGAGTACGGTTATCCAGCCAGTTATGCACCCACCTTATAGTAGCCCCATCTAAGTTGTATTTGCCTAGTTTATTGATAAGAATATCATGCGAGACCGTATCAAATGCCTTACTAAAGTCTAGGTATACCACATCCAACACTTCTCCCTTATCCACAAGACTCATTATCCTATCAAAGAAAGCTATCAGATTGGTTTGACATGATTTGTTCTTTACAAATCCATGCTGGCTATTCCCTATCACCTTTCCACCTTCCAAGTGTTTGCAGATGATTTCCTTAACCACTTGCTCCATTAGCTTCCCTGGCACAGAAGTTAAACTAACTGGTCTGTAGTTTCCTGAGCTGTTTTTATTTCCCTTTTTATAGATGGGCCCTATATTTGCCCTTTTCCAGTATTCTGGAATCTCTCCTTTCTCCCATGATTTTCCAAAGATTATAGCTAGAGGCTCAGATACCTCCTCTATTAGCTCCTTGAGTATTCTAGGATGCATTTCATCAGGCTCTGGTGACTTGCAGGCATCTAACTTTTCTAAGTTATTTTTAACTTGTTCTTTTTTTATTTTAGCTTCTAAACCTACCCCCTTCCCATTAGCATTCACTACGTTAGGCATTCCTTCAGACTTCTCAGTGAAGACCGAAACAAAGAAGTCATTAAGCATCTCTGCCATTTCCAAGTTTCCTGTTACTGTTTCTCCCTCCTCACTGAGCAGTGGGCCTACCCTGTCCTTGGTCTTCCTCTTGCTTCTAATGTATTGATAAAAAGTCTTCTTTATTCCTTTATTCCTGTGGGTAGTTTGAGCTCATTTTGTGCCTATACCTTTCTAATCTTTCCCCTGCATTCCTGTGTTGTTTGCCGATGTAAGCAGAGTCAGGATGAGCTCTACCCTGACATCTGGTGGTGA
>NW_020700296.1:0-1492 GCF_002925995.2 Terrapene triunguis | reverse complement strand
GAAGGCTGAAAGAATTGGGTTTGTTTAGTTTGGAAAAGAGAAGACTGAGAGGGGACATGATAGCAGTTTTCAGGTATCTAAAAGGGTGTCATAAGGAGGAGGGAGAAAACTTGTTCATCTTAGCCCCTAAGGATAGAACGAGAAGCAATGGGCTTAAACTGCAGCAAGGGAGGTTAAGGTTGGACATTAGGAAAAAGTTCCTAACTGTCAGGATGATTAAACACTGGAATAAATTGCATAGGGAGGTTGTGGAATCTCCATCTCTGGAGATATTTAAGAGTAGGTTAGATAAATGTCTATCAGGGATTGTCTAGACAGTATTTGGACCTGCCATGAGGGCAGGGGACTGGACTCGATGACCTCTCGAGGTCCCTTCCAGTCCTAGAATCTATGAATTTTACACCCTTTAAAGTATATAATTGGTTGTATACAGGTGCTACGAAGTGGGAATGTTCTTAATGTTTTCTCTGAATACTGTGTGGGTGCCTCAGTTTCCCCTATGCATTTCTTAAGGATCTAGGTGGTGGGATAAGGGTGTGTGATTGTTGTAGAGCCCTAGAGGGCCAGTGTGATCCTGTCTGCACAGAGAATGGCCGACACCCTGTCTCCTGGCAACTGATGGCCTGGGCCCCTCCCCTGCAAGGTGCCAACTGAAGGTGTTGGAGAACAAAGAGATCAGGTGGCCTCCTCTTCCAGAAAAGAGACAAAGGCCAGAGGAGGGGCTGGAGGCAGTGTCAGTTTGGAGCTGGCTGGGGAAACAGGGAGCGGCCCAGAACTTGGGTCTGGGCTCCCCACCCCCCAAGATGGACCTGACTGAGGGGTCCTGTTTTCTGTACCTACAAGCTCTGTTTTAGACCGTGTTCCTTCTGTTTTACCGGCTGGCTGAGAGTCACGTCTGACTGCGGAGTTGGGGTGCAGGGCCCTCTAGCTTCCCTGGGAGCCCCGCCCAAGCAGACTCGCTGCGGGAAGCAAACAGTGTGGCAGACAGCGTCACACTGACCCTCTAGGGCTCTACAACAATCACAGACCCTTATCCCACCACCTAGATCCTTAAGAAATGTATAGGGGAAACTGAGGCACCCACACAGTATTCAGAGAAAACATTAAGAACATTCCCACTTCGTAGCACCTGTATACAACCAATTATATACTTTAAAGGGTGTAAAATTCATAGATTCTAGGACTGGAAGGGACCTCGAGAGGTCATCGAGTCCAGTCCCCTGCCCTCATGGCAGGTCCAAATACTGTCTAGACAATCCCTGATAGACATTTATCTAACCTACTCTTAAATATCTCCAGAGATGGAGATTCCACAACCTCCCTATGCAATTTATTCCAGTGTTTAATCATCCTGACAGTTAGGAACTTTTTCCTAATGTCCAACCTTAACCTCCCTTGCTGCAGTTTAAGCCCATTGCTTCTCGTTCTATCCTTAGGGGCTAAGATGAACAAGTTTTCTCCCTCCTCCTTATGACACCCTTTTAGATACCTG
>NW_020700295.1:0-4627 GCF_002925995.2 Terrapene triunguis | reverse complement strand
CCCAATTCTTTCAGCCTTCCTTCATAGGTCATGTTCTCAAGACCTTTTATCATTCTTGTTGCTCTTCTCTGGACCCTTTCAGAGAAGAGCATCCTAAGTGCAGGACTCTGCACTTGTCCTTGTTGAACCTCATCAGGTTTCTTTTGGCCCAATCCTCTAATTTGTCTAGGTCCCTCTGTATCCTATCCCTACCCTCCAGCATATCTACCACTCCTCCCAGTTTAGTGTCATCTGCAAATTTGCTGACAGTGCAGTCCATGCCATCCTCCAGATCATTAATGAAGATGTTGAACAAAACCGGCCCCAGGACCGACCCTTGGGGCACTCCGCTTGAAACCAGCTGCCAACTAGACATGGAGCCATTGATCACTACCCGTTGAGCCCGACGATCTAGCCAGCTTTCTATCCACCTTATAGTCCATTCATCCAGCCCATACTTCTTTAACTTGCCGGCAAGAATACTGTGGGAGACCATCTCAAAAGCTTTGCTAAAGTCAAGGAATAACACATCCACTGCTTTCCCCTCATCAATTAGGTTAGTCAGGCATGACTTGCCCTTGGTGAATCCATGCTGACTGTTCCTGATCACTTTCCTCTCCTCTAAGTGCTTCAGAATTGATTCCTTGAGGACCTGCTCCATGATTTTTCCAGGGACTGAGGTGAGGCTGACTGGCCTTTAGTTCCCCGGATCCTCCTTCTTCCCTTTTTTAAAGATGGGCACTACATTAGCCTTTTTCCAGTCGTTCCGGGACCTCCCCCGATTGCCATGAGTTTAAAAGATAATGGCCAATCGCTCTGCAATCACATCCACCAACTCCTTTAGCACCCTCGGATGCAGTGCATCCGGCCCCATGGACTTGTGCTCATCCAGTTTTTCTAAATAGTCCCTGTCAAGGTGTCAACCCCACTCTGAACTTTAGGGTACAGAAGTGGGGACCTGCATGAAATACTCCTCTAAGCTTATTTACCAGCTTAAGTCTAGTTGCTGCCACCACCAAATGGTTTAAACAATAAACAGGGAAAGGACCATTTGGAGTTCCTCTTCCCCCAAAATATCTCCCTCCCAAGTCACTATAACCCTTCCCTGGGTAGACTTGAGAGAGTTCTTCACCAATTCCCTAGTGAACACTGATCCAAAAACCCTTGGATCTTAAAACAAGGAAAAATCAATTATCCCCCCTTTCCTGGCAGGATTTGAGTCTAATTTCCCTCCCCCCACCACTTCCTGGTGAGTCCAGATCCAAACCCCTTGGATCTTAAAACAAGGAAAAATCAATCAGGTTCTTAAAAGACGACTTTTAATTAAAGAAAAAGGGTGAAAGGGATACCTCTGTGAGATTAGCATGCAAGATAATCTCACAGACAACAGATTCAAAACACAGAGGATGTCCCTCTGGGCAAAACCTTAGTTACACAAAAGAAACCCAATTTGATTCTCCCTCTTATGCAAAAAGAAGTCACAAAAGAAAATAAAAGTAATTTAATACATTCCTTCTCTAATACTCACTATCCTTTTAGGAGGCTGATTCCTGGATCTTTCACTCCGGCAAACACTTTACTGAACAGACAAAAGACTGATTTCTCTCCTCCCTCTTTTAAAATATCTTATCTTCTTATTGGTCCTTCTGGTCAGGTGTCAGCTAGGTTATGTGAGCTTCTTAAGCTTTTAGAGGTAAAAGAAGAGTTAACCCTTAACTGTCTGTTTATGACAGTCCCGAACCACTTCTTTCTCCACAGAGGGCTGGTCACCTCCTCCCCATACTGTTCTGCCCAGTGCAGCAGTCTGGGAGCTGACCTTGTAGCATTGCAGCACAGAGCATGACAGTGAATGGTCCTGGGTTTTGGTCACATTCAAGCAACATTTGGTCTTTATCTCTCTCTGTTAGCCTCAGGAGAGTGATATCATTCATGGTCACCTTGTTGAAATAGGGGAATTTGTTTAAGGGAACAGTCAAAGGACCTCGTTCATGCTGGGCTGTTTGCGTTTGGCTAAAAGGGATCATCCCTGATAATAGCCACATGATGGGGGGAGGGGTGAAGGGATCATCCCAGAGAATTGCCACACTTTGGGGTCGGGGGAGGGTTGTGTTGCACATCCACCCAAAAACCGCAGCCCCTCCTTCTAAATGGCCAATCCAACCGGCATTGCTTGCTATGGGAAAGGAGGGGGCTGCAGTTTGAAACCATTCCCACATGTTATGAAGGCGGAAGAAGCCAACCGCGCGTACCCTTTGGCTTATCATGGCTGCCTGGAAACCGAATTCTGTTGCCCAGCCGTATGTGATGTGTCACCATACGGTCAGGCGCTCCATATAAAAGGCAAAATGTGACCTTGTACCTAAAGCACATGTGCTGTCTGCTATGAATTGCTTGATTCACTGTGAAAGAGTCTCCCTTTTGTTCTCAGAAATGTATCTTCTTAAATTCTACTCTCCCTTTTTATCCCCCCCGCAGCTGCAAATGTTTCTACACTCCCCCTATCATCTCCGTCCCAGAGGTTATCGCAGAGTAGAAGGCGAAAAATAAGCACTCGCGATGACATGTTTTCTGAGCTCATGCAGTCCTCCCGCACTGATAGGGCACAGCTGAATGCATGGAGGCATACAGTGACAGAGGCCAGGAAATTGTACAGTGAGCGCGATGAGAAGATGCAGGATGCAATGCTGAGGCTAACGGGGGAGCAAACGGACATGCTCAGGCATCTGGTGGAGCTGCAGGAAAGGCAACAAGAGCACAGACCACCACTGCATCCACTGTATAACCGCCTGCCCTCCTCCCCAAGTTCCATATCTCCCTCACCCAGATGCCCAAGAACGTGCGGGGGCGGGGGGGAGGCTCCAGGCACCCAGCCACTCCACTCCAGAGGATGGCCCCAGCAACAGAAGGCTGTCATTCAATAAGTTTTGATTTTTAGTGTGGCTACAATAAGCAATGTGGCCTTGTCCTTCTCTCCTCCCCCACCCCACCCGGGCTACCTTGTCAGTTATCTCACTTTTTTTTAATCAATAAAGAAAGAATGCATGGTTTCAAAACAATAGTGACTTTATTTCCTTTGCCAGCTGTGATCGAAGGGGGGAGGGTGGTTGGCATACAGGGAATTAAAATCAACAAAGGGGGCAGGTTTGCATCAAGGAGAAACACACATAACTGTCACACCGTAGCCTTGCCAGTAATGAAACTGGTTTTCAAAGCCTCTCTGATGCGCAGAACACCTAGCTGTGCTCTTCTAATCGCCCTGGTGTCTGGCTGCTCAAAATCGGCCGCCAGGTGATTTGCCTCAACCTCCCACCCCGACATAAACGTCTCCCCCTTACTCTCACAGATATTATGGAGCACACAGGAAGCAGCAATAACAATGGGAATATTGGTTTTGCTGAGGTCTAACCTAGTCAGCAAACAGCGCCAGCGAGCTTTTAAATGTCCAAATGCACATTCTACCCCCATTCTGCACTTGCTCAGCCTATAGTTGCACTGCTCCTTACTACTGTCCAGGCTGCCTGTGTACAGCTTCGTGAGCCATGGGAGCAAGGGGTAGACTGGGTCTCCAAGGATAACGATTGGCATTTCAACATCCCCAACAGTAATTTTCTGGTCTGGGAAGTAAGTCCCTTTGTAGGACTGATGAATGAAATTGTTTTTAATTGTTTACTTTATTAATGTAACTTCATAAGTAAAGTTTTATGAATGAAACAATATTCATTCATAAAACCGGTTACCCCAATAACTGGCTAATTAACAGTTAAGATGCTTGTTAAGAGCCATAGCTGTTCAGTCAGCTGCCTTTGTAAGTTTCACTATCAATCCAATTCCTGCTTAAATCACTGAGACTTGCACTGTTTCAGTATTGTAATTTCTGTTCACCATTTATTACACTTGCCTACAGTGTAACTTCTGTTCACTGTTTGCCATTCATTATACTTGTCTATATTGTAACTTCTGTTCACTGTTTGCCATATTGTAATTCAAACCCCATTTTAAAACGCTTACTCCATTTTGTAAGGGCTTGCTGCAACCTTCATTTTTGCAAACCCTGCTGTAATCTTATTAGTTTAGTTTAGATGTGTGAATGAGGTATGTATGGATGATGGAATCAACCTCCAGCCCCAGCCTGTCCTGATTAAATAGAGTTCAAACATCAACGGCTGAAGATGCAGACAAGAGACCAAACAAAGTAAGAAGAATCCACCCTAAAAAGAAAAGGTACAATAGAAGGAAGATCATGAAAGTCATGTCTGCAATTGACGGGTGATCAATCACCAAACCCAGAGGCAGCGTGACACAGCAAGACCTATAGACTCTGGATTCAAACTAAAGCCTACAAAAAGGATGGGTGAGATGGAAAACTTTGGAGGAGGGTAACATTCTGCTGCCAACATGGAAGGGCATCGGTGCATGCTCAACAGAGACCCAGCTCGTCCTTGTGCCCGGCTTTCCTGGCCAGTTAGCCGCCACAAGCTACGAACCCAAGCTGCAAACTCAAGCCACAGACTCAAGCAGGACTGGTAACTATGCAGCAGCTGCAGAACATCTGATGGATGTGTGTGTGTGTGTGTAGGTATTAGGTATAATGTGTGTGTATGTGTAAGCAGAGTCAGGATGAGCTCTACCCTGACATCTGGTGGTGAAT
>NW_020700294.1:0-4654 GCF_002925995.2 Terrapene triunguis | reverse complement strand
ATTCACCACCAGATGTCAGGGTAGAGCTCATCCTGACTCTGCTTACACATACACACACATTATACCTAATACCTACACACACACACACACATCCATCAGATGTTCTGCAGCTGCTGCATAGTTACCAGTCCTGCTTGAGTCTGTGGCTTGAGTTTGCAGCTTGGGTTCGTAGCTTGTGGCGGCTAACTGGCCAGGAAAGCCGGGCACAAGGACGAGCTGGGTCTCTGTTGAGCATGCACCGATGCCCTTCCATGTTGGCAGCAGAATGTTACCCTCCTCCAAAGTTTTCCATCTCACCCATCCTTTTTGTAGGCTTTAGTTTGAATCCAGAGTCTATAGGTCTTGCTGTGTCACGCTGCCTCTGGGTTTGGTGATTGATCACCCGTCAATTGCAGACATGACTTTCATGATCTTCCTTCTATTGTACCTTTTCTTTTTAGGGTGGATTCTTCTTACTTTGTTTGGTCTCTTGTCTGCATCTTCAGCCGTTGATGTTTGAACTCTATTTAATCAGGACAGGCTGGGGCTGGAGGTTGATTCCATCATCCATACATACCTCATTCACACATCTAAACTAAACTAATAAGATTACAGCAGGGTTTGCAAAAATGAAGGTTGCAGCAAGCCCTTACAAAATGGAGTAAGCGTTTTAAAATGGGGTTTGAATTACAATATGGCAAACAGTGAACAGAAGTTACAATATAGACAAGTATAATGAATGGCAAACAGTGAACAGAAGTTACACTGTAGGCAAGTGTAATAAATGGTGAACAGAAATTACAATACTGAAACAGTGCAAGTCTCAGTGATTTAAGCAGGAATTGGATTGATAGTGAAACTTACAAAGGCAGCTGACTGAACAGCTATGGCTCTTAACAAGCATCTTAACTGTTAATTAGCCAGTTATTGGGGTAACCGGTTTTATGAATGAATATTGTTTCATTCATAAAACTTTACTTATGAAGTTACATTAATAAAGTAAACAATTAAAAACAATTTCATTCATCAGTCCTACAAAGGGACTTACTTCCCAGACCAGAAAATTACTGTTGGGGATGTTGAAATGCCAATCGTTATCCTTGGAGACCCAGTCTACCCCTTGCTCCCATGGCTCACGAAGCTGTACACAGGCAGCCTGGACAGTAGTAAGGAGCAGTGCAACTATAGGCTGAGCAAGTGCAGAATGGGGGTAGAATGTGCATTTGGACATTTAAAAGCTCGCTGGCGCTGTTTGCTGACTAGGTTAGACCTCAGCAAAACCAATATTCCCATTGTTATTGCTGCTTCCTGTGTGCTCCATAATATCTGTGAGAGTAAGGGGGAGACGTTTATGTCGGGGTGGGAGGTTGAGGCAAATCACCTGGCGGCCGATTTTGAGCAGCCAGACACCAGGGCGATTAGAAGAGCACAGCTAGGTGTTCTGCGCATCAGAGAGGCTTTGAAAACCAGTTTCATTACTGGCAAGGCTACGGTGTGACAGTTATGTGTGTTTCTCCTTGATGCAAACCTGCCCCCTTTGTTGATTTTAATTCCCTGTATGCCAACCACCCTCCCCCCTTCGATCACAGCTGGCAAAGGAAATAAAGTCACTATTGTTTTGAAACCATGCATTCTTTCTTTATTGATTAAAAAAAAGTGAGATAACTGACAAGGTAGCCCGGGTGGGGTGGGGGAGGAGAGAAGGACAAGGCCACATTGCTTATTGTAGCCACACTAAAAATCAAAACTTATTGAATGACAGCCTTCTGTTGCTGGGGCCATCCTCTGGAGTGGAGTGGCTGGGTGCCTGGAGCCTCCCCCCGCCCCCGCACGTTCTTGGGCATCTGGGTGAGGGAGATATGGAACTTGGGGAGGAGGGCAGGCGGTTATACAGTGGATGCAGTGGTGGTCTGTGCTCTTGTTGCCTTTCCTGCAGCTCCACCAGATGCCTGAGCATGTCCGTTTGCTCCCCCGTTAGCCTCAGCATTGCATCCTGCATCTTCTCATCGCGCTCACTGTACAATTTCCTGGCCTCTGTCACTGTATGCCTCCATGCATTCAGCTGTGCCCTATCAGTGCGGGAGGACTGCATGAGCTCAGAAAACATGTCATCGCGAGTGCTTATTTTTCGCCTTCTACTCTGCGATAACCTCTGGGACGGAGATGATAGGGGGAGTGTAGAAACATTTGCAGCTGCGGGGGGGATAAAAAGGGAGAGTAGAATTTAAGAAGATACATTTCTGAGAACAAAAGGGAGACTCTTTCACAGTGAATCAAGCAATTCATAGCAGACAGCACATGTGCTTTAGGTACAAGGTCACATTTTGCCTTTTATATGGAGCGCCTGACCGTATGGTGACACATCACATACGGCTGGGCAACAGAATTCGGTTTCCAGGCAGCCATGATAAGCCAAAGGGTACGCGCGGTTGGCTTCTTCCGCCTTCATAACATGTGGGAATGGTTTCAAACTGCAGCCCCCTCCTTTCCCATAGCAAGCAATGCCGGTTGGATTGGCCATTTAGAAGGAGGGGCTGCGGTTTTTGGGTGGATGTGCAACACAACCCTCCCCCGACCCCAAAGTGTGGCAATTCTCTGGGATGATCCCTTCACCCCTCCCCCCATCATGTGGCTATTATCAGGGATGATCCCTTTTAGCCAAACGCAAACAGCCCAGCATGAACGAGGTCCTTTGACTGTTCCCTTAAACAAATTCCCCTATTTCAACAAGGTGACCATGAATGATATCACTCTCCTGAGGCTAACAGAGAGAGATAAAGACCAAATGTTGCTTGAATGTGACCAAAACCCAGGACCATTCACTGTCATGCTCTGTGCTGCAATGCTACAAGGTCAGCTCCCAGACTGCTGCACTGGGCAGAACAGTATGGGGAGGAGGTGACCAGCCCTCTGTGGAGAAAGAAGTGGTTCGGGACTGTCATAAACAGACAGTTAAGGGTTAACTCTTCTTTTACCTCTAAAAGCTTAAGAAGCTCACATAACCTAGCTGACACCTGACCAGAAGGACCAATAAGAAGATAAGATATTTTAAAAGAGGGAGGAGAGAAATCAGTCTTTTGTCTGTTCAGTAAAGTGTTTGCCGGAGTGAAAGATCCAGGAATCAGCCTCCTAAAAGGATAGTGAGTATTAGAGAAGGAATGTATTAAATTACTTTTATTTTCTTTTGTGACTTCTTTTTGCATAAGAGGGAGAATCAAATTGGGTTTCTTTTGTGTAACTAAGGTTTTGCCCAGAGGGACATCCTCTGTGTTTTGAATCTGTTGTCTGTGAGATTATCTTGCATGCTAATCTCACAGAGGTATCCCTTTCACCCTTTTTCTTTAATTAAAAGTCGTCTTTTAAGAACCTGATTGATTTTTCCTTGTTTTAAGATCCAAGGGGTTTGGATCTGGACTCACCAGGAAGTGGTGGGGGGAGGGAAATTAGACTCAAATCCTGCCAGGAAAGGGGGGATAATTGATTTTTCCTTGTTTTAAGATCCAAGGGTTTTTGGATCAGTGTTCACTAGGGAATTGGTGAAGAACTCTCTCAAGTCTACCCAGGGAAGGGTTATAGTGACTTGGGAGGGAGATATTTTGGGGGAAGAGGAACTCCAAATGGTCCTTTCCCTGTTTATTGTTTAAACCATTTGGTGGTGGCAGCAACTAGACTTAAGCTGGTAAATAAGCTTAGAGGAGTATTTCATGCAGGTCCCCACTTCTGTACCCTAAAGTTCAGAGTGGGGTTGACACCTTGACAGGGACTATTTAGAAAAACTGGATGAGCACAAGTCCATGGGGCCGGATGCACTGCATCCGAGGGTGCTAAAGGAGTTGGTGGATGTGATTGCAGAGCGATTGGCCATTATCTTTTAAACTCATGGCAATCGGGGGAGGTCCCGGAACGACTGGAAAAAGGCTAATGTAGTGCCCATCTTTAAAAAAGGGAAGAAGGAGGATCCGGGGAACTAAAGGCCAGTCAGCCTCACCTCAGTCCCTGGAAAAATCATGGAGCAGGTCCTCAAGGAATCAATTCTGAAGCACTTAGAGGAGAGGAAAGTGATCAGGAACAGTCAGCATGGATTCACCAAGGGCAAGTCATGCCTGACTAACCTAATTGATGAGGGGAAAGCAGTGGATGTGTTATTCCTTGACTTTAGCAAAGCTTTTGAGATGGTCTCCCACAGTATTCTTGCCGGCAAGTTAAAGAAGTATGGGCTGGATGAATGGACTATAAGGTGGATAGAAAGCTGGCTAGATCGTCGGGCTCAACGGGTAGTGATCAATGGCTCCATGTCTAGTTGGCAGCTGGTTTCAAGCGGAGTGCCCCAAGGGTCGGTCCTGGGGCCGGTTTTGTTCAACATCTTCATTAATGATCTGGAGGATGGCATGGACTGCACTGTCAGCAAATTTGCAGATGACACTAAACTGGGAGGAGTGGTAGATATGCTGGAGGGTAGGGATAGGATACAGAGGGACCTAGACAAATTAGAGGATTGGGCCAAAAGAAACCTGATGAGGTTCAACAAGGACAAGTGCAGAGTCCTGCACTTAGGATGCTCTTCTCTGAAAGGGTCCAGAGAAGAGCAACAAGAATGATAAAAGGTCTTGAGAACATGACCTATGAAGGAAGGCTGAAAGAATTGGGTTTGTTTAGTTTGGAAAAGAGAAGACTG
>NW_020700293.1:0-5808 GCF_002925995.2 Terrapene triunguis | reverse complement strand
TCACCACCAGATGTCAGGGTAGAGCTCATCCTGACTCTGCTTACATCCTCCCCCCAGCCAAGAATTTGTCGTCCCGACAAATCACACTCCCTATTATACCAACTCACTGGTTCCCTCCAAAGGGCCTCAGATAGCCCACTTTAGCTTCCACAAGCCTGTGTGCTAAACATATTGGTTCCTCACTAGTCACCCCAGGTGCATCATAAGTCAACCGTTTTACTGGTCTTATTACCCTGTCTCGTCTATTGAGACTCTCTGTTACCGTGGTAGAGTGGACAGCCTCTTGAACGACAGATGGGGAGGTTTCCTTTGAGGGCCCCTCGGCTACTGGCATAGGCTCCTGCAGTTCTAGTTCTAACAGTGGAGGGTCCAAGGTGCCCAGGACATCCTCCACCTGTATGTCTCCACTGTCCAATAACCTGTGTGTGTCATCACATGGGGGTCCCACCAGTGGCCCAGGGGTGTCAGGAATGGGCCTAAATACTTCTGCCATGGGGTTTAGGGCGGAAGAGGAGGAGCTCTCTTTTGATGCTGATCGAGACTGAAATCTTGTCTCCATCCCAGGATACACCATGGTTGTGTCTTCCTCCTCAGACTCACTCTCGCATGTGCTGCTTAGGGGTAGGTTAGCTGCAGGGGGCTGGCTGTCCACGTTGGAGGGCCGCTTTGGTCGAGCACCTTCGTTCCGCCCGGTTGCCCTGTTGTGGCCCATCTCATACGGGGTGTCTACCAATTCCCCCACAGGGAGCAAAAGGTTTCTATGCACTGTCTTTGTCTGCCCTGGACCATCTTCAGGTTTGATCTTGTAGACCGGCAGGTCTCCCAGCTTTTCCATCACCAAGTAAGGTATTGCCTTCCATCTGTCAGCTATCTTGTGTTTGCCAGCAATACCCAAATTTCGCAGCAGGACTCTCTCCCCCGGCTGGAGTTCTTGCAGACGTACCCTAGCATCATATCGATGTTTGTTCCGGTCTGCATTCTTCCGAGCCGCAGATGTAGCTAAATGATAAGCATCCCGCAGCTTTTCTCTTAGTCGGGATACATATTGCTGATGAGTTTCATAGCTATCTCCATCCTCTGATACACCAAAGCACAGGTCTATGGGTAATCTTGGTTCTCGCCCAAACATTAAGAGATATAGGGTGACTCCTGTAGCATCATTCTTTGTGGCATTGTAGGCGTGCACCAGAAATGCGACATGTTGGCTCCAGGTTGCCTTCTGCTCTGGCCGCAAAGTCCCCAACATATCTAATAGGGTTCGGTTGAACCTCTCTGGCTGTGGATCACCTTGAGGGTGATAAGGCGTTGTCCTAGACTTTTTAATTCCCGCTGTCCTCAGCACCTCCTTCAGAAGGTGACTCTCAAAGTCCCGCCCCTGATCCGAGTGTATCCGGGCTGGAAATCCATAAACTGAGAAATATTTCTCCCACAGTACTCGAGCAACAGTGGTGGCCCTCTGATCACGTGTGGGATATGCCTGCGCATATCGCGTATAATGGTCAGTCACTACTAGAATGTTCCCAATATTTCTCTTGTCTACTTCTAAAGACAAGAAATCAATGCATACCAGCTCCAGAGGTTTGTTGCTGGTGATGTTCTTCAGATATGCAGCCCTCGTGGGCAGAGTTTTCCTTTGAACACATCGAGCGCAGGTCTCACATTTCCTGCGAACATCTTCAGCCATCCGAGGCCAATAGAACCTACTACGAAGAAGTTCCAGGGTCCTCTCCATCCCTAAATGTCCAAAGTCATCATGCAGGGCCCTCATGGCCAGGGCTCTGTACTCTTTTGGCAGCACTAGCTGTGCTCGTTGCTTTTGTAAAGGGTCTGTGGTCACTCGGTGTAGCACTCCCTGTATCAGTTTCAGTTTGGTCCATTCTCTCAATAGTAGTTTCCTCTCCGGGTTAGGTGGGACAACCACAGCTGGGCTTCGCCCCTCCCTTTTGGCAAGTAGTGTATCACGAATGTCGATATCTTGCAGCTGGGCTTCCTGCCAGTCAGCCGCATTGAGCATGGGCAAAGGAGATTGGTCCAACGCAATATAGTTCACTGAAGCAGAAGGCACGCATTCAGGGGGCAGGCCCAAAGCTTCTGCAGCACATTCATGAAGACTTTCATGGGACTCTGGCTCCCGGCGACTCACACTGCAAATAGCCCTCACTCCATCTGCGGGTATCACAGCAACTCCTGGTGCCTGTGGACGCCTGGACAATGCATCTGCATCTACATTGCTTCTCCCTGATTTGTATTGAATGCTGAAGTCATAGCTAGCCAAAGCGGCCACCCATCTTTGCCCTGTAGCATCCAGCTTAGCACTTGTTAACACATAGGTCAGTGGGTTGTTGTCTGTCCACACCTGGAACTGAGCACCATATAAGTAGTCTCGAAATTTCTCAGTGATGGCCCATTTCAAGGCCAAGAACTCCAGCTTGTGGGTGGGATAGCGAGTTTCACTATCAGACAGTCCTCGGCTGGCAAAGGCTACAGGTTTACGTTTTCCTTCCAGTTCCTGGTACAGTACTGCTCCCAGACCCTCCAAACTGGCATCAGTATGCAGGATAAATGGTTTGCTTGGGTCAGCAAAGACTAGGACTGGAGCATGAGTTAGGCAAGTAATGATTTCTCGAAAAGCCCTTTCACATCTCTCATCCCACCGTGGCCCAAATGGTTCGAAGGGGCCATAGTGTCTCTGCACAGGAGGCTTTGGGGACCTCCCCTTATTCTTGGTCTTAGATTTGTTCCTGCTGGACTGGTATCCCCTGGTAAGATCATTCAGAGGTTTTACAATTGTAGCATAGTTTTTCACAAATCTGCGGTAGTAGCCACTAAACCCAAGAAAGGTCTTGAGTTCTCTGTAGTTACTTGGACATGGCCATGTAGTGAGTGCTTCTATTTTATCGGGATCAGTACTCACACCCTCTTGGGACACGATGTGACCCACATACTTCACTGAGGTCCTGCAGAACTGGCATTTGTCAATTGAAAGCTTCAAACCATAATCCTCTAACCTATCAAGCACTTTAAGAAGTCTTTCTTCATGCTCCTCCAAGGTTCTTCCAAACACAATCAGGTCATCCAAATAAACTAACACTTGCAGTAAATTCATGTCTCCCACAACTTTCTCCATAAGACGTTGAAATGTGGCAGGTGCTCCAGAAATCCCTTGGGGCATGCGCTCAAACTGATAAAACCCTAATGGGCAGATGAAGGCTGTCTTCTCCTTATCTTCTTCACCCAGAGGGATCTGGTAGTATCCACTCCGAAGATCCAACACAGAGAACCACTGGCTTCCTAGCAAACAGTCTAAGGCATCTTGGACTCGGGGCATTGTGTACTGGTCAACCACAGTACGGCGGTTGAGGGTGCGGTAGTCAATACACATCCGGATTTTCCCATTCTTTTTACGGACCACCACAATGGGTGAGGCGTATGGGCTGCGGGACTCTGTAATGATGCCATTCGCAGCCAGCTCCTGAAGATGTTGTCGCACATCTTCCATCTCGGAGAGAGCAATCCTCCTAGATCTCTCCCTGAAAGGTCGAGAGTCATGTAGTCTGATGTTGTGCTCTACTCCTTTTGCACATCCCACATCCCACTCATGCAATGAGAACACCTTGGATCTTTCACAAAGTTTCCTCCTCAGGCGATCTTTCCACTCCTCGGACAACGGTGAATCTCCAAAGTCAAACTTTGCTGGGTCTATTGTCGGCACTTGAGTCTCACACTGGGGTTTTACAATTGATTCAGGCTCGAAGAGGTCTGCTATCTTTTGTCCTTGCTTCACAACAACATCTCGACTTGTTTCATTAGCAATCAGTATAGTCACCTTTTCCTGGGCTTCAGCAGGTAGGGTTATGACTCCACTGGGGACCAGCACTCCTTCCGGGAGCTCTCCTTCAACTGGCTGCTCTACCATTGCTAATGCCCCTTTACTGCCTTTCAGCCGGGTACTCATGACAAGCACTTCCTGCTCTGTCCTTGCAGGCACTACTAAGGGGGTTGTGCCCATGTACTTCAGCGCCCCAATCGGTAGCTCAGATGTCTCCTTTTTAGCACCCTCAATCTTCCTATAGGCTTCAGCACAAAGCGTATGGATCATCAGGGTATTCAGGTACTGGTCCCCAGCCCGTCGTCTGCAGTAATCCGCGAGCACCTTGAAGAGACTGGAGTTGGTCCCTATCAGCACAGACACATCAGAGGTCCCTTTAGGGTCAGGGCATATTAATGCAGCTGTGTCCACCTCTTCTCTTACCCCAGCAACCTCCTCTGGGAATTCCAGGTGCACTATGACATACCCTTGGTAGGGGTATTCATCCATGCTGAGGCCACACAGACCAACGCCAGTCAGTGGCTGTATAGGCAGGTGCCTAAGCATCTGTTGGTAGAATGACTGAAATATAATAGTCACTTGAGATCCAGTGTCAAGCACAGCTTTACACTCCACCCCTTCAATCTTCACCATGACCTCTGCTCGAGGCCCTATCAGTCCTGCGGGGATCCCAGCTGGACGGTCGTTTCTGGGGGAATCTTCAACTCCTGCAGGCCTGGGTGGTCCCCGTCCCCGGACTCTCTGGCAGCTACCGGATCTCTCCCAACTGATCCTCAGCTTTCCATACACTAAGGAGGGGTTTTCTTCATTATGGCACTTGCCAGCACTGTGTCCGTCCTGACCACATCGGTAGCAGAAGAATTGTCCTTTCCCCCTTCGCCCAGGTGGGATGGTGGCTCTAAATGCTGACTTCTCCATCGCCACAGTCAGAGGCGCCTTATTCCTGGAAGTCTTAGCTCGGTCAATGGTGCTTTGCAGTTCAGCTATCCGTTCTGTCAGGACCTGCATTTGTTGGGCAAGTTCCTCTGTGGTGCTCACCATCAGTACACTGGCCGTTTGCAGTGGTGTTGTGCCGGCTGGCTCCAATGTTTGGGCTTCCCAAAACTCGCTGGCAGCCTGCCTTTCTTCCTCTTCTCTGACCTCCTTTATCAGCTGGGAATAACTTGGGGGATGTTCCCGTCGTTCTCTTAGCCGGAGATGGAGTAGAATCGGGTTCTGATACTGAGCTCCTCTTACAATTTGAGCCAGTCTGGTCCGATCCATCTGTTCAGCAGTCACTGCTCCCCTCATGACAGCTCTCTGAAGCAGTCTCTCCAGCCTCTGTATATATGCTGAAATCTTCTCGCCAATTTGCTGTCGGGAATTAAGGAACTTACAGTAACTGTCTTCAGGGCCCTCTACGCTTCCAAAGGTATGATCAAGGGCCTCTAGGCAGTCCTTCACACTGACCCCAGGGTCAATGAGCTTCAGGGTGCGAATCACATCTAATGCTGGGCCACTAAGGCTCTCTATTAGACATCTTCGCTTTTCTGCTTCAGGTACGGCCCACTCCTGCAGCATTTCAGTGGTATGCTCCAACCAGGGTTCGAACTCCTCTACCCCAGAAAATAATCTTAACTCACGACAAGAGTTTAACATAGCCTGGGACAGCACAACCTTTTCCAATATTTGCCCCAGTGCTTTTGCCCAATCATTGGCTGAGGCTGCAGCCCCTGAGCTAGAGGCTGCAGGGCCGGGGCCCAGCAAACCTGACATATTAGCCATTATACAAACAGTAATTTCCTCAAAATATAACCACAATTGTTTCCCAATGCAGTGGAACACTCAACAGGTGCTTGCGAGGGGTACTGACCCAGGGTATCCCGGACGAGCCCCCAAAAATGTAACCCTTCTGCCCATCTAGTTGGCAGCAACAAGGGCCGGGTTCTGTATCTAGGGGTTCCGTTTCAATAACACAATGCAAAACCGGCTCGAGCCCC
>NW_020700292.1:0-5808 GCF_002925995.2 Terrapene triunguis | reverse complement strand
GGGGCTCGAGCCGGTTTTGCATTGTGTTATTGAAACGGAACCCCTAGATACAGAACCCGGCCCTTGTTGCTGCCAACTAGATGGGCAGAAGGGTTACATTTTTGGGGGCTCGTCCGGGATACCCTGGGTCAGTACCCCTCGCAAGCACCTGTTGAGTGTTCCACTGCATTGGGAAACAATTGTGGTTATATTTTGAGGAAATTACTGTTTGTATAATGGCTAATATGTCAGGTTTGCTGGGCCCCGGCCCTGCAGCCTCTAGCTCAGGGGCTGCAGCCTCAGCCAATGATTGGGCAAAAGCACTGGGGCAAATATTGGAAAAGGTTGTGCTGTCCCAGGCTATGTTAAACTCTTGTCGTGAGTTAAGATTATTTTCTGGGGTAGAGGAGTTCGAACCCTGGTTGGAGCATACCACTGAAATGCTGCAGGAGTGGGCCGTACCTGAAGCAGAAAAGCGAAGATGTCTAATAGAGAGCCTTAGTGGCCCAGCATTAGATGTGATTCGCACCCTGAAGCTCATTGACCCTGGGGTCAGTGTGAAGGACTGCCTAGAGGCCCTTGATCATACCTTTGGAAGCGTAGAGGGCCCTGAAGACAGTTACTGTAAGTTCCTTAATTCCCGACAGCAAATTGGCGAGAAGATTTCAGCATATATACAGAGGCTGGAGAGACTGCTTCAGAGAGCTGTCATGAGGGGAGCAGTGACTGCTGAACAGATGGATCGGACCAGACTGGCTCAAATTGTAAGAGGAGCTCAGTATCAGAACCCGATTCTACTCCATCTCCGGCTAAGAGAACGACGGGAACATCCCCCAAGTTATTCCCAGCTGATAAAGGAGGTCAGAGAAGAGGAAGAAAGGCAGGCTGCCAGCGAGTTTTGGGAAGCCCAAACATTGGAGCCAGCCGGCACAACACCACTGCAAACGGCCAGTGTACTGATGGTGAGCACCACAGAGGAACTTGCCCAACAAATGCAGGTCCTGACAGAACGGATAGCTGAACTGCAAAGCACCATTGACCGAGCTAAGACTTCCAGGAATAAGGCGCCTCTGACTGTGGCGATGGAGAAGTCAGCATTTAGAGCCACCATCCCACCTGGGCGAAGGGGGAAAGGACAATTCTTCTGCTACCGATGTGGTCAGGACGGACACAGTGCTGGCAAGTGCCATAATGAAGAAAACCCCTCCTTAGTGTATGGAAAGCTGAGGATCAGTTGGGAGAGATCCGGTAGCTGCCAGAGAGTCCGGGGACGGGGACCACCCAGGCCTGCAGGAGTTGAAGATTCCCCCAGAAACGACCGTCCAGCTGGGATCCCCGCAGGACTGATAGGGCCTCGAGCAGAGGTCATGGTGAAGATTGAAGGGGCGGAGTGTAAAGCCGTGCTTGACACTGGATCTCAAGTGACTATTATATTTCAGTCATTCTACCAACAGATGCTTAGGCACCTGCCTATACAGCCACTGACTGGCGTTGGTCTGTGTGGCCTCAGCATGGATGAATACCCCTACCAAGGGTATGTCATAGTGCACCTGGAATTCCCAGAGGAGGTTGCTGGGGTAAGAGAAGAGGTGGACACAGCTGCATTAATATGCCCTGACCCTAAAGGGACCTCTGATGTGTCTGTGCTGATAGGGACCAACTCCAGTCTCTTCAAGGTGCTCGCGGATTACTGCAGACGACGGGCTGGGGACCAGTACCTGAATACCCTGATGATCCATACGCTTTGTGCTGAAGCCTATAGGAAGATTGAGGGTGCTAAAAAGGAGACATCTGAGCTACCGATTGGGGCGCTGAAGTACATGGGCACAACCCCCTTAGTAGTGCCTGCAAGGACAGAGCAGGAAGTGCTTGTCATGAGTACCCGGCTGAAAGGCAGTAAAGGGGCATTAGCAATGGTAGAGCAGCCAGTTGAAGGAGAGCTCCCGGAAGGAGTGCTGGTCCCCAGTGGAGTCATAACCCTACCTGCTGAAGCCCAGGAAAAGGTGACTATACTGATTGCTAATGAAACAAGTCGAGATGTTGTTGTGAAGCAAGGACAAAAGATAGCAGACCTCTTCGAGCCTGAATCAATTGTAAAACCCCAGTGTGAGACTCAAGTGCCGACAATAGACCCAGCAAAGTTTGACTTTGGAGATTCACCGTTGTCCGAGGAGTGGAAAGATCGCCTGAGGAGGAAACTTTGTGAAAGATCCAAGGTGTTCTCATTGCATGAGTGGGATGTGGGATGTGCAAAAGGAGTAGAGCACAACATCAGACTACATGACTCTCGACCTTTCAGGGAGAGATCTAGGAGGATTGCTCTCTCCGAGATGGAAGATGTGCGACAACATCTTCAGGAGCTGGCTGCGAATGGCATCATTACAGAGTCCCGCAGCCCATACGCCTCACCCATTGTGGTGGTCCGTAAAAAGAATGGGAAAATCCGGATGTGTATTGACTACCGCACCCTCAACCGCCGTACTGTGGTTGACCAGTACACAATGCCCCGAGTCCAAGATGCCTTAGACTGTTTGCTAGGAAGCCAGTGGTTCTCTGTGTTGGATCTTCGGAGTGGATACTACCAGATCCCTCTGGGTGAAGAAGATAAGGAGAAGACAGCCTTCATCTGCCCATTAGGGTTTTATCAGTTTGAGCGCATGCCCCAAGGGATTTCTGGAGCACCTGCCACATTTCAACGTCTTATGGAGAAAGTTGTGGGAGACATGAATTTACTGCAAGTGTTAGTTTATTTGGATGACCTGATTGTGTTTGGAAGAACCTTGGAGGAGCATGAAGAAAGACTTCTTAAAGTGCTTGATAGGTTAGAGGATTATGGTTTGAAGCTTTCAATTGACAAATGCCAGTTCTGCAGGACCTCAGTGAAGTATGTGGGTCACATCGTGTCCCAAGAGGGTGTGAGTACTGATCCCGATAAAATAGAAGCACTCACTACATGGCCATGTCCAAGTAACTACAGAGAACTCAAGACCTTTCTTGGGTTTAGTGGCTACTACCGCAGATTTGTGAAAAACTATGCTACAATTGTAAAACCTCTGAATGATCTTACCAGGGGATACCAGTCCAGCAGGAACAAATCTAAGACCAAGAATAAGGGGAGGTCCCCAAAGCCTCCTGTGCAGAGACACTATGGCCCCTTCGAACCATTTGGGCCACGGTGGGATGAGAGATGTGAAAGGGCTTTTCGAGAAATCATTACTTGCCTAACTCATGCTCCAGTCCTAGTCTTTGCTGACCCAAGCAAACCATTTATCCTGCATACTGATGCCAGTTTGGAGGGTCTGGGAGCAGTACTGTACCAGGAACTGGAAGGAAAACGTAAACCTGTAGCCTTTGCCAGCCGAGGACTGTCTGATAGTGAAACTCGCTATCCCACCCACAAGCTGGAGTTCTTGGCCTTGAAATGGGCCATCACTGAGAAATTTCGAGACTACTTATATGGTGCTCAGTTCCAGGTGTGGACAGACAACAACCCACTGACCTATGTGTTAACAAGTGCTAAGCTGGATGCTACAGGGCAAAGATGGGTGGCCGCTTTGGCTAGCTATGACTTCAGCATTCAATACAAATCAGGGAGAAGCAATGTAGATGCAGATGCATTGTCCAGGCGTCCACAGGCACCAGGAGTTGCTGTGATACCCGCAGATGGAGTGAGGGCTATTTGCAGTGTGAGTCGCCGGGAGCCAGAGTCCCATGAAAGTCTTCATGAATGTGCTGCAGAAGCTTTGGGCCTGCCCCCTGAATGCGTGCCTTCTGCTTCAGTGAACTATATTGCGTTGGACCAATCTCCTTTGCCCATGCTCAATGCGGCTGACTGGCAGGAAGCCCAGCTGCAAGATATCGACATTCGTGATACACTACTTGCCAAAAGGGAGGGGCGAAGCCCAGCTGTGGTTGTCCCACCTAACCCGGAGAGGAAACTACTATTGAGAGAATGGACCAAACTGAAACTGATACAGGGAGTGCTACACCGAGTGACCACAGACCCTTTACAAAAGCAACGAGCACAGCTAGTGCTGCCAAAAGAGTACAGAGCCCTGGCCATGAGGGCCCTGCATGATGACTTTGGACATTTAGGGATGGAGAGGACCCTGGAACTTCTTCGTAGTAGGTTCTATTGGCCTCGGATGGCTGAAGATGTTCGCAGGAAATGTGAGACCTGCGCTCGATGTGTTCAAAGGAAAACTCTGCCCACGAGGGCTGCATATCTGAAGAACATCACCAGCAACAAACCTCTGGAGCTGGTATGCATTGATTTCTTGTCTTTAGAAGTAGACAAGAGAAATATTGGGAACATTCTAGTAGTGACTGACCATTATACGCGATATGCGCAGGCATATCCCACACGTGATCAGAGGGCCACCACTGTTGCTCGAGTACTGTGGGAGAAATATTTCTCAGTTTATGGATTTCCAGCCCGGATACACTCGGATCAGGGGCGGGACTTTGAGAGTCACCTTCTGAAGGAGGTGCTGAGGACAGCGGGAATTAAAAAGTCTAGGACAACGCCTTATCACCCTCAAGGTGATCCACAGCCAGAGAGGTTCAACCGAACCCTATTAGATATGTTGGGGACTTTGCGGCCAGAGCAGAAGGCAACCTGGAGCCAACATGTCGCATTTCTGGTGCACGCCTACAATGCCACAAAGAATGATGCTACAGGAGTCACCCTATATCTCTTAATGTTTGGGCGAGAACCAAGATTACCCATAGACCTGTGCTTTGGTGTATCAGAGGATGGAGATAGCTATGAAACTCATCAGCAATATGTATCCCGACTAAGAGAAAAGCTGCGGGATGCTTATCACTTAGCTACATCTGCGGCTCGGAAGAACGCAGACCGGAACAAACATCGATATGATGCTAGGGTACGTCTGCAAGAACTCCAGCCGGGGGAGAGAGTCCTGCTGCGAAATTTGGGTATTGCTGGCAAACACAAGATAGCTGACAGATGGAAGGCAATACCTTACTTGGTGATGGAAAAGCTGGGAGACCTGCCGGTCTACAAGATCAAACCTGAAGATGGTCCAGGGCAGACAAAGACAGTGCATAGAAACCTTTTGCTCCCTGTGGGGGAATTGGTAGACACCCCGTATGAGATGGGCCACAACAGGGCAACCGGGCGGAACGAAGGTGCTCGACCAAAGCGGCCCTCCAACGTGGACAGCCAGCCCCCTGCAGCTAACCTACCCCTAAGCAGCACATGCGAGAGTGAGTCTGAGGAGGAAGACACAACCATGGTGTATCCTGGGATGGAGACAAGATTTCAGTCTCGATCAGCATCAAAAGAGAGCTCCTCCTCTTCCGCCCTAAACCCCATGGCAGAAGTATTTAGGCCCATTCCTGACACCCCTGGGCCACTGGTGGGACCCCCATGTGATGACACACACAGGTTATTGGACAGTGGAGACATACAGGTGGAGGATGTCCTGGGCACCTTGGACCCTCCACTGTTAGAACTAGAACTGCAGGAGCCTATGCCAGTAGCCGAGGGGCCCTCAAAGGAAACCTCCCCATCTGTCGTTCAAGAGGCTGTCCACTCTACCACGGTAACAGAGAGTCTCAATAGACGAGACAGGGTAATAAGACCAGTAAAACGGTTGACTTATGATGCACCTGGGGTGACTAGTGAGGAACCAATATGTTTAGCACACAGGCTTGTGGAAGCTAAAGTGGGCTATCTGAGGCCCTTTGGAGGGAACCAGTGAGTTGGTATAATAGGGAGTGTGATTTGTCGGGACGACAAATTCTTGGCTGGGGGGAGGATGTAAGCAGAGTCAGGATGAGCTCTACCCTGACATCTGGTGGTGA
>NW_020700291.1:0-1044 GCF_002925995.2 Terrapene triunguis | reverse complement strand
AGAAGGATGCGTGGCGGAAAGATAAACGCCAAGATAGAGCAGCGGACCCGCGCTCCACCGAATGGCTTGAAGCGCGGGTGGGAGGGAGCTGGTCTGCCACCCGTCCCCGACCACCAGGCCAGAGCTCTTGACCCAGTTGACCCGGGCGGAGGAGGCCGCCGAATAAACGGCCTGGCAGGCCTCCACCCGCACCAGATCTTCTGGGTCCTGGACCACGAGGAGCACGTCGTCGGCGTACGCCGACAGGACCAGCCGCATCTCCGGCTCCCGAAGCGCCAACCCCGCCATCCTCCGGCGGAGGAGGCAGAGGAAGGGCTCGATCGCCAGAGCGTACAGCTGGCCCGAGAGGGGGCACCCTTGACGCACTCCCCGCCCGAAGCTGACCGGCTCGGTCAGGGCCCAGTTGAGCCGGACCAAACACTCCGCTTCAGCGTACAGCACCCGGAGAAAGCCTACAAACTGGGGCCCGAAGCCGAAAGCCCGCAGGGTGCCCAGGAGATACCCGTGGTCCATCCTGTCGAACGCCTTCTCCTGGTCCAGGGACAGGAGGGCGAACGACAGACCATCCCGACGCCCGAGCTCTAAAAGGTCACGGACCAGGTATAGGTTATTAAAAATACTCCGGCCCGGGACCGTGTAGGTCTGGTCGGGATGGACCACGTCCGCCAGCACGGACCCCAGCCGCAGCGAGATAGCCTTCGCTACGACCTTATAGTCCGTGCTGAGGAGCGAGAGGGGACGCCAATTCCGTAAATCGCGAAGGTCCCCCTTCTTCGGCAACAGGGCGAGCACAGCTCGCCGGCACGAGAGAGGGAGGACCCCGCTTAGCAAGGACTCGGCCCAGACGGTGACGAGGTCTGGGCCGAGGACATCCCAGAACACGCGGTAGAACTCCACGGTCAGCCCGTCCATGCCCGGCGATTTGTTGGTGGGCATGAGCCGGAGGGCTTCCGAGAACTCGGCTAGGGAGAGAGGCAACTCCAGCCGGTCTCGGTCGCCCGCGCTGACCGTCGGGAGCCCGGTCCAGAGCACCCTGCGGGCCTC
>NW_020700290.1:0-1351 GCF_002925995.2 Terrapene triunguis | reverse complement strand
TGTCCCATCGTGACCCTTACCCTCTCATGGAACTTTACATCCCCACACCTCCCCCTTTTTCTTAAATAAGGAAGTACGGTATTATCAGGGGTCTAGGCTGTGACAAACAATAAGTGCAGGTCCGGTGTCACGGGGTCATCCAGTAATGGGACGGTACTAGGATCAACTTCGGGTGCACTGGGGATGAGTGGTATGATAGTGTCCTCACCCCCAAAGAACTCACGGGCTCCCACCGACAACACACAAGGCGACTCCTCTTTTGCAGACAAAGCAGAGCCCATTTTATGGAATGCAGCCGCTCACCTGTGAGCTCACGAACGTCTCTCTCAGACGACCAGGAGCCGGTATCCTCCGGTACCTCCTGCTGCCGCTGCCATCGAATGCAGCCGCTCACCTGTGAGCTCACGAACGTCTCTCTCGGACGACCAGGAGCCGGTATCCTCCAGTACCTCCTGCCGCGGCTGCCACCTCCGCCTTTTCTCACCGAACGCTTCGGTCGGCTGTGTGAAGCCTCCTGTGCACTGAAGAGTCCAGGGCCGTCAGTTAACTTTTTACGTCCACTAGTGCTGGTAGAGTTAGTGACTCTGCAGCTGCCTATTGCACTTGTGAAAAGATTTGTGTTTTCATCACTGGTAGCTGGCTCAGAGCTAGGGGTAAATCCTCCCAAGGACAGACCTGCAGAGTTTTCAGAACAGTCTATCTGTAATGGTGTCTGTAATCCCAATGCTAATGAATTAGACTCTGAAGGCTCTTTCCTGACCCACTGTTCCTCTCTGCTTAGCAAACCCTTAGAAGGTGAAAGGTGTGGACAAGACATATGACATCTGTGTTTCTCTTTATGTTTTACTGCTGATATTATCTTTCAATAATTCTGTTGTCTCATGGCTGCATCCTCACTTTTTTCAGTTTCTGTGGCTGCAGATGTTTTTATATATTTCATTCTTTTTGTTCTGGTGTAAGGTTCTTCTGCATGTTTACGTTTTTGTTTCTTTATATGTGTTTGTTTTTCTTCTTCATTATGATTACCATTTCCATTTATTTCCACCCGAGCTGTATTATTCCTCTCATGCTTTTTCTTCTTCTTTTTCCTCTTTGCATTATTGCTTTTGGAAGTTTCCTCATTTTCATCTTCAGTACCTTCCTTTTCTTTTTTAGGCTTTAATTGACTGCCTTGATGTCCAAGCCGAATCACGTCGGGGTCACCATTTGTGGGGAGCAGATAAAGCACACGACCAATGTGGTTGCAAGCTGACTCAAACTCTGTTTATTACAAGCTTTCTTTTATAGTCTTTCTTAACATTACATAACACAATTAGGCTATAATCACACATCTACTGATTGGACAAGAAGG
>NW_020700289.1:0-1605 GCF_002925995.2 Terrapene triunguis | reverse complement strand
AAAGCTGCCACTGATGTTGGTCATAGTTTATGCACCTCAAAAGTTGTTTCATGTTGTCATAGGTTTCCTTCCTATGGACTGCATGACCAACTGGAATTGATGGCAAAACATTGCCATTATGCAGTAAAACAGCTTTAAGACTCGTCTTTGATGAATCAATGAACAGTCTCCACTCATCTGGATGGTGAACGATGTTGAGGGCTGCCATCACACCATCGATGTTGTTGCAGGCTACAAGATCACCTTCCATGAAGAAGAATGGGACAAGATCCTTTTGATGGTCACAGAACATGGAATCCCTAACATCACCTGCCAGGAGATTCCACTGCTGTAGTCTGGAGCCCAACAGCTCTGCCTTACTCTTGGGTAGTTCCAAATCCCTGACAAGGTCATTCAGTTCACCTTGTGTTATGAGGTGTGGTTCAGAGGAGGAGGATGGGAGAAAATGTGGGTCCTGTGACATTGATGGTTCAGGACCAGAAGTTTCATCCTCTTCCTCTTCCTCGTCTGACTCAAGTGAGAATGATTCTGGTGCATCAGGAACCGGCAGTCCTTCTCCGTGGGGTACTGGGCGTATAGCTGATGGAATGTTTGGATAATGCACAGTCCACTTTTTCTTCTTTGACACACCTTTCCCAACTGGAGGCACCATGCAGAAGTAACAATTGCTGGTATGATCTGTTGGCTCTCTCCAAATCATTGGCACTGCAAAAGGCATAGATTTCCTTTTCTTGTTCAACTACTGGCGAAGATTTGTTGCACAAGTGTTGCAGCATATGTGTGGGGCCCACCTCTTGTCCTGATCTCCAATTTTGCAGCCAAAATAAAGGTGTTAGGCTTTCTTAACCATAGTGGTTATACTGCGCTTTTGTCATGCAAAAGTCACTTCACCACAAACATAGCAGAAGTTATCTGCACTGTTCACACAAGTACGAGGCATCTCTGCTCACTTTGGCTAAACAGAAATGTGTCCCTTTGCAAAATCAAACACTGACAAATAAGAGAGCACGACAATGTATGATTTCTAGAGCTGATATAGGGCAATTTGTTCAGCAGAGTGATGTAAGCTTCATTATGATTGCATCATCCATGACTTCTAGGAATAACATGATGCAATTCATATCATGTATGATGCAATACCAGCTTCAGATTGCATCATTCATTGTTTTGCCTAAAAAGCAAGTACTGTCCAAACCCAGTCATAGATTTATTCATAGATCCAGTCAAAGATGTATTTTAGTCATTTCTGGTTTAAATTGAGATCCCTTCCCTTTATAACTCACTTATCCTCCGCCATTCCCAAGTCAAGGGTCATATATACTGACCCAATAGCATATCTTGAAAACTAGAGCCAATCAACAATTTTAAGCATCATTTCGTTCTCAGTGACCCAGAATTAATAAAGTTTGACTACATTTATTTCAGAAGCATTTTGGCTGTAGAGCAGTGTAATCAAACATTTAAAAGCTGTGGGTATTTCTAGGGTGCTTACTATGGTTGTGATACACCCAGTTTATTTCAAAAACAACCCCCAAACTTTAAGCATGAAAGAAACATGTTAAAAAACAAACAAACAAGCCCCAAGACATTCATTGATATCTGCAA
>NW_020700288.1:0-2312 GCF_002925995.2 Terrapene triunguis | reverse complement strand
TTTTGAAGTCTGTTTGAAACAAAGAATTAGGATGGTATAAAAACCTCAGTTTTTTGGAGACTGTCCTCTTTCAACAGAAACTATCTTGAATTGAATTGCTGCTGGACTGCAAGAGGAGGTATGCTCCCTGTTTTTAACTCTGAAAATATATATTATATAATGTCACTCTTTGGCCATGCTGTCCTTACTAAATAATGGTACCTATCTTTATTGCAGTGTGATCTGTTTAGTGTGGAGCCAGTAACTTTAAGCTGCATTTCACCACCAGGTCAAGGTGGTAAAAACCAAAACCCATTTTTAACTATAATTGTGTTTAATACTGTTAAATTAAAAATAAAAAACTTCAGGTATTACACAGATTGTATAGGGGTTTGATGCATTTAGGGAATAATACTAACTAAAATTTTTGCTTGTTCTTTAACCCAAGGGCCCAAACACACATGGGGGGGAACAGAACAGCCATGTGCTAGCAACCCTTTATCCCGTGGTAGAAGGTAACTTTCTGCAATTGGCTTTTAAATGCATGTGGGTTTATTGAAAAGTATTTTGTTGCAAACTGTTGGTTTTAAACTGCTGCAGTTTTATAGCTGAAAACTGAAGGTATAGTGTGTCTCAAACTAATAGAGTATTTTTCTGTGCAAAATGGTTTTTAAAAGTTGTTTCTTTAAAAGCAGTTTGGTTTTTATTCCGCAAAAAAAATGTGGTTTTTTTAAATAGGGTTGTTTGTCTTCTTAAAAGAGTTGGCTTTAATGTTTAAATTGTTAGTAATTCAGGGGCCTAAGCTAGAGATAAGTGTGGGTGTTTAAAAAAGCATTTTGTTGCAAACTGTTGGTTTGGTGTTTTAAACTGCTGGTCTGTGTCTGTGCAAAACATAGGGCTTTTTTTTTGTTTTTTTTTTTTAAGTATATGGCTGCAAAGTATTGGTTTGGTGTGTTTCAAACTAACGGGTTTCTGTGCAAAATGTGTTTTAAAATAGATTTAAAAAATTGGTTTTTAAAGCAGTTCGGTTTTTTACTCTGCACAATGAGATGTATTTTTAAAAAATGTTTGTGGGGTTTTGTTATAAGTGGTAGAAATAAACTCAAAACCTGTGTTTGTTGTACAGCCGAAATGGATTATTTTGTTTTAAAGCTATGACTTTTTAAACAGAAAAGCACCCTAATGAGTATTTTATTTTTTTAAGTTTACAAGACAGTTTCATGTGTTTATTAATAATAATGTTGTCTGCTCCACAGTATGGTCAAAACATGAGAGATCCTTAGACAAGAGGGTAAACAAGCTCAAAAGAAAAAGGAAAGAGACAGCTGAAAAGGAAAATTCACCAGCATCAGTGACTGATGGATGGATGAAGCCCAGTAAATATATTTTGCTTATTGGTTTGGTTGTTTTATGAGGTTGTGTATTTTAAATAAATACATAGGTGTGGGTGAGAAAAATGGTAACGTTAAGTTTTGTAAAATGTTTTTCCCCCTCATTAGACATGTGAAGCTCTCCTGACAATGCTGTAGTCGGAGCTACAGGGACACCTCCACCAGAACTGCCAAAGAACCAGGAATCTGCTTTGAGACCTTTAACAACGCCAACACAAAACAGCACAAGAGTGCAGATGAAGCATCAGGGCAGTCTCATAGACTCATAGACTTTAAGGTCAGAAGGGACCATTATGATCATCTAGTCTGACCTCCTGCACAACGCAGGCCACAGAATCTCACCCACCCACTCCTGTAACAAACCCCTAAGCTATGTCTGAGTTATCGAAGTCCTCAAATCATGGTTTAAAGACCTCAAGGTGCAGAGAATCCTCCAGAAAGTGACCTGTGCCCCACGCTGCAGAGGAAGGCGAAAAACCTCCAGGGCCTCTGCCAATCTGCCCTAGAGGAAAATTCCTTCCCGACCCCAAATATGGTGATCAGCTAAACCCTGAGCATGTGGGCAAGACTCACCAGCCAGACACCCAGGAAAGAATTCTCTGTAGTAACTCAGATCCCACCCCATCTAACATCCCATCACAAGCCATTGGGCATATTTTCTGATAATAATCAAAGATCAATTAATTGCCAAAATTAGGTTATCTCATCATACCATCCCCTCCATAAACTTATCCAGCTTAGTCTTGAAGACAGATATGTCTTTTGACCCCACTACTCCCTTGGAAGGCTGTTCCAGAACTTCACTCCTCTAATGGTTAGAAACTTTCATCTAATTTCAAGTCTAAACTTCCTAATGTCCAGTTTATATCCATTTGTTCTTGTGTCCACACTGGTACTGAGCTTAAATAATTCCTCTCCCTCCCTGATATTTATCCCTCTGAT
>NW_020700287.1:0-2311 GCF_002925995.2 Terrapene triunguis | reverse complement strand
TTTTGAAGTCTGTTTGAAACAAAGAATTAGGATGGTATAAAAACCTCTGTTTTTTGGAGACTGTCCTCTTTCAACAGAAACTATCTTGAATTGAATTGCTGCTGGACTGCAAGAGGAGGTATGCTCCCTGTTTTTAACTCTGAAAATATATATTATATAATGTCACTCTTTGGCCATGCTGTCCTTACTAAATAATGGTACCTATCTTTATTGCAGTGTGATCTGTTTAGTGTGGAGCCAGTAACTTTAAGCTGCATTTCACCACCAGGTCAAGGTGGTAAAAACCAAAACCCATTTTTAACTATAATTGTGTTTAATACTGTTAAATTAAAAATAAAAAACTTCAGGTATTACACAGATTGTATAGGGGTTTGATGCATTTAGGGAATAATACTAACTAAAATTTTTGCTTGTTCTTTAACCCAAGGGCCCAAACACACATGGGGGGGAACAGAACAGCCATGTGCTAGCAACCCTTTATCCCGTGGTAGAAGGTAACTTTCTGCAATTGGCTTTTAAATGCATGTGGGTTTATTGAAAAGTATTTTGTTGCAAACTGTTGGTTTTAAACTGCTGCAGTTTTATAGCTGAAAACTGAAGGTATAGTGTGTCTCAAACTAATAGAGTATTTTTCTGTGCAAAATGGTTTTTAAAAGTTGTTTTTTAAAAGCAGTTTGGTTTTTATTCTGCAAAAAAAATGTGTTTTTTTTAAATGGGGTTGTTTGTCTTCTTAAAAGAGTTGGCTTTAATGTTTAAATTGTTAGTAATTCAGGGGCCTAAGCTAGAGATAAGTGTGGGTGTTTAAAAAAGCATTTTGTTGCAAACTGTTGGTTTGGTGTTTTAAACTGCTGGTCTGTGTCTGTGCAAAACATAGGGCTTTTTTTTTGTTTTTTTTTTTTAAGTATATGGCTGCAAAGTATTGGTTTGGTGTGTTTCAAACTAACGGGTTTCTGTGCAAAATGTGTTTTAAAATAGATTTAAAAAATTGGTTTTTAAAGCAGTTCGGTTTTTTACTCTGCACAATGAGATGTATTTTTAAAAAATGTTTGTGGGGTTTTGTTATAAGTGGTAGAAATAAACTCAAAACCTGTGTTTGTTGTACAGCCGAAATGGATTATTTTGTTTTAAAGCTATGACTTTTTAAACAGAAAAGCACCCTAATGAGTATTTTATTTTTTTAAGTTTACAAGACAGTTTCATGTGTTTATTAATAATAATGTTGTCTGCTCCACAGTATGGTCAAAACATGAGAGATCCTTAGACAAGAGGGTAAACAAGCTCAAAAGAAAAAGGAAAGAGACAGCTGAAAAGGAAAATTCACCAGCATCAGTGACTGATGGATGGATGAAGCCCAGTAAATATATTTTGCTTATTGGTTTGGTTGTTTTATGAGGTTGTGTATTTTAAATAAATACATAGGTGTGGGTGAGAAAAATGGTAACGTTAAGTTTTGTAAAATGTTTTTCCCCCTCATTAGACATGTGAAGCTCTCCTGACAATGCTGTAGTCGGAGCTACAGGGACACCTCCACCAGAACTGCCAAAGAACCAGGAATCTGCTTTGAGACCTTTAACAACGCCAACACAAAACAGCACAAGAGTGCAGATGAAGCATCAGGGCAGTCTCATAGACTCATAGACTTTAAGGTCAGAAGGGACCATTATGATCATCTAGTCTGACCTCCTGCACAACGCAGGCCACAGAATCTCACCCACCCACTCCTGTAACAAACCCCTAAGCTATGTCTGAGTTATCGAAGTCCTCAAATCATGGTTTAAAGACCTCAAGGTGCAGAGAATCCTCCAGAAAGTGACCTGTGCCCCACGCTGCAGAGGAAGGCGAAAAACCTCCAGGGCCTCTGCCAATCTGCCCTAGAGGAAAATTCCTTCCCGACCCCAAATATGGTGATCAGCTAAACCCTGAGCATGTGGGCAAGACTCACCAGCCAGACACCCAGGAAAGAATTCTCTGTAGTAACTCAGATCCCACCCCATCTAACATCCCATCACAAGCCATTGGGCATATTTTCTGATAATAATCAAAGATCAATTAATTGCCAAAATTAGGTTATCTCATCATACCATCCCCTCCATAAACTTATCCAGCTTAGTCTTGAAGACAGATATGTCTTTTGACCCCACTACTCCCTTGGAAGGCTGTTCCAGAACTTCACTCTTCTGATGGTTAGAAACCTTCATCTAATTTCAAGTCTAAACTTCCTAATGTCCAGTTTATATCCATTTGTTCTTGTGTCCACACTGGTGCTGAGCTTAAATAATTCCTCTCCCTCCCTGATATTTATCCCTCTGAT
>NW_020700286.1:0-1030 GCF_002925995.2 Terrapene triunguis | reverse complement strand
TATGGTTTTTCTCATCAAATATAACTTTTGAGAACAGTTTGGATGACGGGCATGCAGTGAGTAAAAAGCATACCTAGATAAGCATCCCTTACGAATGCTCCAGCATCAGTGAACCAGTTCTGGGCACTGACACACAGTACCAGGGACAACAACATGATGCAATTGTAGAACTTCATTGTCACTTATTTAGGCTGTAATAGAAGGAAAATATATGTCAGAAAACTGGGCAATATTTTAAAGACTGCAGAGATAATGTAAATTCCTCTTATAACTGCTCTGGAACAGGTACATGGATCTTCAGGGTCACACACAATTCAGAAGAGTTACCAAAGTGATGATTTCTACTCAGAAAAATGAAATCCTCTCTGCCATGACAGCACCAGGCTGGGACAGAAGTAAGTTTTAGTTTCTGCATATGTTTTTACATCATAAAAATCACTTGTTCTAAGGCAAAAATTGAATGCAAAACAAGGTAAAATGGTACAAATATGAAGTTTCCATATGGAATGAAACTTACCACTGCTGTATTGCAAAGCCCCTGAGAAATGGAGTCCTTTCTGATGGTCTCACAAGAAAAATGGTACTATATTTATAGGAAGCCTTATCTCAAAGAGCAAATTTTGAAATAATTTATAGAAACCTGACTAAATTCAAATTGGGCAATTTTTTGCTTGTTGAATACAAACATTGCTTCTGTTGGGAATTTACTGCAGTAAATTGGGCGATAATATGTAAAACTCCTATTGATTCTAACTGGAAAAATGCAGGTAAATATCTGCTAGTTCAGGTCAGACTTTGCCCTCTAAAGTTTGTAAACTAAACAGCAGATCTTGTAAATGGTCAGTGTGGCTCTTATGGGAATGTAATCTGAATAAAGTCATCATGATCGGGAAGGTATTGTGAAACAGTGCTAAATCAGTCCTGCTCACTAGTCCAACAGAATTCTATGACTTGTAAACACAACAGACCATAGCTGTACTGTCCATGCTCAATGCCCTGTTGACCAATCTGGCTTTGAGCTTTCTGGAAG
>NW_020700285.1:0-3664 GCF_002925995.2 Terrapene triunguis | reverse complement strand
GTTTAGTTTCAAACCAAAACTGATTTGTTATGGTTTTTCTCATCAAAATGAAAAGTCAAAAAAAATTGTTCAGGTTGATTTGAATAGACATTTTTGCAGCAAAATGTCAGAATAGGCCACTGTGAAAATTATTAGTTTTGATTTTTGTTTCTAGCCTTAACTATTTGCCAAATTTGACCAAAATTTGCAGTGTCCCCCTGAAATGCATTTTTTGGTGAATTTAATATTTGTCCCTCCAAAAAATTGCCCAACTTTCTTTGGTACCCAGGCCTCCCTTTAGAGATACAGGGATTTGCAGCTATTTATGCTTTATTAACTGTATCTTACACCAGGTGACATCTTTGGAGGAGGAGATGAAAAGGAGTTCCTTTGAGAAGGATCTCATAAAACCATAGAATCTCCACAAAACTCTGTTGCAATATCTTTGGGGAATTCTTTAGGGGCAAAGAAATCCTCAAATTTCTCTCAGTGCTTTTCTAAGGGTCACCAGGACAATGGAGTAGAGGTGTGATTCCATGTTAGAAGCATCAGTCTCCTTTAGGGCTTTGTTTACATACAGTTTCTGCATCAATGTAACTAAATCTGTTTAGAAACCAATTTAGTTAAATCACTGACACACTTAAGTCCATTTAAACTAAATCCATTTAAGGCATTTGTAGGAGTGTTTATTCCAGGGTTTTGCAGCAATTTAACTAACAATTTCTAAACTGATTTAGACTGGAGACAACTGGGGACAAACTGATGAGAATCTTTAGACTACGAGTGTACAATGTGAGAACAAGAAATCTGATTTCATAGACGTGAACCTCTATCTACCACTATAGTTTAAAAAAAAACAACAACAACACTTCTTACAGCAAAAGGGAGAGATCATGGAGTATCAACCTAAAAAGTTAAAACATGAGGATATTAGGGTCTAAAAAGTGCAATGGCAAATAGGAGACAATAACTAGAATCAAAGATGATGCTGAGTTGTTTCTTGAGACTAAATAAATCATAATAGTAGAAGACCTGGTGGTCCACTATAATGTGATCCACATCTCCATCCACATACCTCTGTGATTGAAAGCATCTCTATTCAGGAAGGGTACTTAAGCACATGCTTAAGATTTCTTAAATAAGGATTGATTTAAGCATGTGCTTAAGTGTTTTTCCTCAGTCAAGACCTAAGGATGCAGTTCTGCAAGGTGTTGAATGCCCTCAACTCACCAGACTGGGAATTAGGGAAGTTCAGCACCTTGCAAAAGATGCTCATTCCTGTAGTGCTGAATCAGGACCCAAGTTATCTGACCCCAGAAACATTTCCGGGAGGGGAAAGGAAAGCTTCTGAAATTATTCAACAAACCTTTACAGTATGTTATATTTACTTTACTGGGAATTGGCATACACCTCTCACAAAACTAAGAACTAACAAATAAAAGGTAATCATTAGTTATCAATGCATTTTTATGCCTCCATATTTTACTAGACCCAGTGAGATCCACATCAGGAAGTTGAAACAGTTAAAGTCAGAACATGGTCAGCTGGATGCACAGGTTGCAGTTAAACATCTTGCTAAATGTTAAATGAACCTTGTCTGGTGAAAATATCTGTTTAATTATAATCCATAGGATTTAGTACAATCTATGGCCCATACCTGCCATCTGATTTGCTCTGGTTCAGCAGCCTTGTGCTTGGACTCCTAATGAGGGACCTAAAACTGCATCTTTTTAAGGGGTCAGAAAAAAATTCTAATGTATCTTTTTGTGAAGAACTGAGTAAATTTCTTATTTACCAGAATTTATCAAAAATTGTTCTAGAGCTCCTGTCTTTGGCTTGGCTTTGGTTTTTATTAATTTATTTATTTTATTAATAGCTACACCGTGCTCCCTGCACATAACTTTTGAGAACAGTTTGGATGACGAACATGCAGTGAGTAAAAAGCATACCTCGATAAGCATCCCTTATGAATGTTCCAGCATCAGTGAACCAGTTCTGGGCACTGACACACAGTACCAGGGACAACAACAACATGCAGTTGTAGAACTTCATAGTTCACTTATTTAGGCTGCAATAGAAGGAGAGTATATGTCAGAAAACTGGGCAATATTTTAAAGACTCCAGCCATAATGTTCATTCCTCTTATAACCGCTTTAGAGCAGGTACATGGATCAAAAGGATCACACACAATTCAGAAAAGTTACCAAAGTGATGATTTCTACTCAGAAAAATGAAATGCTCTCTGCCACCACAGCATCAGTCTCAGAGCTAAGATGTAAATATAGAAGTTTTCGTTTCTGGTTTACAGTTTTTATATCATAAAAATCACTTGTTCTAAGACAAAAATTGAATACAAAGCAAGGTAAAATGGTATAAATATGAAGTTTCCATTTAGAATTAAACTTACCGGTGCTGTATTGCAAAGCCCCTGAAAAATGGAGTTCTTTCTGGTGGATTCTCACAAGAAAAATGGTACTATATTTATAGGAAGCCTTATCTCAAAGAGCAAATAGGAAATAATTTACAGAAACATGGCTAAATTCAAATTGGGCAATTCTTTGCTTGTTGAATACAAACAAACATTGCTTCTGTTGGGAATTTACTGCAGTAAATTCCCTTATTTCTTCTTGAGGCTTCCTGCTTTCAATTGGTCAATGTCTGTATGGTCTCTCTATAGATCCAAAGATCAATTACTTAACCAATGCCTAATATGATGAAATGTCCAACATTTACTGGAAGTTGCAGGCAGTCACTTTTTCTGACTTGCTTCTATTTTTTTTAATTAGTGAAATGAGTAATGCTTTATATGAGATTTTTATGCACTAGTTTTAAGTAATCATCTTGCATGTACCATAAACGCCAAATCAGTTTTATCCTTATGTATAATTGTCTGTACAGTGCCTAGCCAATAGGTCCTGGTCCATGACTTTGGCTTCAAGAGGCTATGGTAATAGAAATAAATAATAAAACTTAAATTATCAGAGCTGGTCAGAAATGGGATGTTATCTTTGCAGACATTTTCATTTTTCCCCCTTTTAAATTTAGATGGAAATTTGTCAAAATTTTGAATTTTGAGTAACATCAACTAGCTTTTATTACCACCATTATGATCTCTAAAGGGAGAAGTTAATTTGTCTGAATAGTGGTTAACTTATTGTGTAGCTTTGTTGGCAAGATCTAAGCCATAAGCTAGATGCAGTTATATGAAGAGTTACAAAAATATCTTTTAATTCAAAATATTACCTGTGGATTGGAATCATCAGCTCTATCAGTAATTCAGGTTACTTTGTAAAGTGTTTTCATTTGTGATCAATAATCTTAACTATCAAAAATTTTATTTAAATAGAGTAAATACGGTTTACATTCATCAGTGCATGGGTGATAATATGTAAAACTCTTATTGATTCTAACTGGAAAAATGCAGGTAAATATCTGCTAGTTCAGGTCCGACTTTGCCCTCCAAAGTTTGCAAAGTAACCAGCAGATCTTGTAAATGGTCAGTGTGGTTCTTATGGGAATGTAATCTGAATAAAGTCATCATGATCAGGAAGGTGTTGTGAAACAGTGCTAAATCAGTCCCGCTCACTAGTCCAACAGAATTCTATGACTTGCAAACAACAGACCGTAGCTGTATTGTTCATGCTCAATGCCCTGTTGACCAATCTGGCTTTGAGCTTTCTGGAAG
>NW_020700284.1:0-3005 GCF_002925995.2 Terrapene triunguis | reverse complement strand
ACCCAGATCCCCCCACTGAGTCCCCCAAACCCAGCCCTCCCGCTGAGTCCCCCAAACCCAGCCCCCCTGGTGTATGACCACCTTCACCTGGACCACCTTGCAGTGTCTCATTGCCCCCACACCCAGACCCCCTATTGAGCTGCTCACACCCAGATTGCCCCACCCAGAACCCTCTCATCCCACATTTGGATCCTGCCAGGTGAAGCCTGCCAGCCCATGCCTGGTCCTTCTGACACAGAGGGTCAGGGCCCCAGGGTGTTTCTGGGACAGACCCCACTCGACCCATGTGCTGTGTTAGGGTCAGGTGTAGCCTCACTGCCAAGTCCACGTCCTGGGGAAGGAGGTGCTGCAGGGTGATCTCCCACTTCCATGCAGCCAGTGGCCTGTGCTCCCCACATTCATTTACTGAGAAATAAAATTTGCAGAATTTTAAAATATTGTGCACAGAATTTTTAATTTTTTTGGCGCAGAATTCCCTCAGGAGTAACTACCCATCCCTAGAGAGACAGCTGAGCTGAATGGCGTTAGTATGATAGACCACGTTGTAATAATGCATTTCCACTTCCCACTGCTTGTATGGGGTTGCACAAACCTTTCAGTCAAATCTGTCAACAGAGCCATGCAATAGAGGAGTCAGATGGAATAATGACAGGAATATGTAATCAGAAGGTGACTTAGAGAGGCAGACGCCATAACCCAGTGGTTGATTTGTTTCATGCAGGCTTTTGACCTAATGGACGTGTGGTGTCACTAAGGTTGCTCTACTCAGTAGGCCTTGCAGCCCATTCTGACACAGCACAACATCCAGCTGCAAGGTTATTTGCTTTGCTTTCTTCAACGCTGCTGCTGGAGTTGCTGCCTTTGCTTTCTATTTCTGGGCCCAACCTGAAATCGCACCTGCAGAAAATGTTCAGCTTGTAGCAGCTGGAGCATGAAACCCGAAGGGGTCTTTGAAGCATGAACATGAAGAAATCCGTGTTTTCCCCAAACATGGCTCACTCCTACCCCACCTTTTCCAGCAGGGATCATCCACGGTGACACTGCAGTTCTGAGTGAGACATCGTTCTACTGAGAGCCCCAGACAATGTAATTCAATACAAACTACTGATGATAATCTAGTTGAGTTCGAAGGACTCCTGGGAATACACACAAGTCAGGGTAACTGCCTCCAGAATTAGCCAATGCTGTCTGTAGCCGGAGAACCGACAGATGAAGGGGTCAGTGCAGCAGCTTCGTGGAGAGGAAGACGAGGCTGGTGGCAGAACTCTGAAGAGCGACTGTGGGATGTGGGACATAGTCCAGCCCCAGAAGAACAGAGAAGGGCACAAGTGCCGACTTTCCAAAGTGCCGGGGGGTGCTCGACCACCAGCTCTGCCCCAGGCCCCCCCCCAGGCCCCCCCCCAAGGCCCCATCCTGTCTCTTCCTGCCCCCGCTCCACCCCCTTCCCGCCCAGTTCCTCCCCTGAGTGCGTTGCATCCTCGCCCCCCCCCCCAGCCTCCTGCATGCCGTGAAACAGCTGATTGCAGCAGGTGGGAGGCGGGAGCGGGAGGCGCTGATCTGCAAGGCCTGCTGGCGGGCGGGAGACACTGGGGAGGTGGAGGGGAGCTGATGGGGGGGGGGCTGCCGGTGGGTGCAGAGCACCCACCATTTTTTCCCTGTGGGTGCTTCAGCCCCGGAGCACCCACGGAGTCAGCGCCTATGGAGAAGGGTGTATGGCAGTGGTTCTCAACCAGGGATCCAGGGGCCCTTGGGAGGCCATGAGGCGGTTTCAGGGGGTTGACCAAAATAAACCAGAGAGCAGGGCTGGCGTTAGCAGGGCCAGTGAAAGCCAAAGCCCGAGCAACTTAGCTTCCCAGGGCCCCCTGTGGCGTGGGGCCCTGGGCAATTGCCCTGCTTGCTATCCCCTAATGCAGGCCCTGGCTTTTAATCTACTGGATATGCAGAAAAACAGCTGTTGGGCACAGGTGGGACGTGGAATTTTTATCGCATGTTGGGGGGGGCTCAGAAAGAAGAAGGCTGAGACCCCCTGGTGTATGACACCGTGACAGCAGAAGGGGCACTTGGACACCATCGCTAACTGATTAAAACATCACAATGTTTTCCAACAGCTTCCGGATCTCCCTCCCCTAGCACAGCTGGTCTGAGCCCTGGAAGAGATTCAGGCTATGGGAAAGGAGCCAGGAGTCAGCGATTGGCCTCCTGTGATGACTGACTCTTATGCTGAGCACCCCTAATACAGGCACCACCTGCTCCTCATTGCTGTCCAGCTCCTGGGTACGGGGAGGTACCACTGAGCTGCTCAGGCAAAGATCCCTGGGGCAGTCACTTGGGCTGATGTGCACCTTGCAGCAGCCCCTTTCCTGACCTCCCCTCCCCTGACACTACACGCATGGCTCCTTCCAGCATCTGCCAGCAACCCTAGTGCCCTGAGCCAGAATTCGCTGCACTGTGACCGTGGGGGCTGCTAGTCACTTCCCGGCCACACCCGCACCCAGGCTGTGGATTAGCACAGTCACAGCAGACCCTGCTCTTCTCATTAGGCAGAGTCAATTCCTGGGCTATAATGAAGCTCCAGTAATGACTGCCCATAATTCTGCTCTAATTAAGGCTGCGTCAGCATTTCAGGAGCTCATTATAGCTCAGCCATAAAAAAAACTCATACTGAGCTGAACTGTGGCTCCGAGCTCCCTTCCTCTGTGTCTAGTGTATAAAAGGAAGGGCTGGGCTATACTGACTGAACAGGCCCCCGACACCCTCTCCTCCCCTCCCCCCACAACCCCGCTTCCCCAGAGCTTAGTGAATAAAGCACTTCTTGGCATTCAGACAACTGACTGATTAAAGGAAATCTGTCAAGCAATACCTGCCAATAGAGCCCATGAGCCCAGACCTTCAGCCCGTTCCCACTGACCTCCAGAGGGCAAATACCTGCCAATAGAGCCCATGAGCCCAGACCTACAACCCGTTCCCACTGACCTCCAGAGGGCAATACCTGCCAATAGAGCCCA
>NW_020700283.1:0-2902 GCF_002925995.2 Terrapene triunguis | reverse complement strand
ACCCAGATCCCCCCACTGAGTCCCCCAAACCCAGCCCTCCCGCTGAGCCCCAACCACCTTCACCTGGACCACCTTGCAGTGTCTCATTGCCCCTGCACCCAGACCCCCTATTGAGCTGCCCACACCCAGATTGCCCCACACAGAACCCTCTCATCCCACATTTGGATCCTGCCAGGTGAAGCCTGCCTGCCCACGCCTGGTCCTTCTGGCACGGAGGGTCAGGGCCCCGGGGTGTTTCTGGGACAGACCCCACTCGACCCATGTGCTGTGTCAGGGTCAGGTGTAGCCTCACTGCCAAGTCCATGTCCTGGGGGAGGAGGTGCTGCAGGGTGATCTCCCACCTCCATGCAGCCAGTGGCCTGTGCTCCCCACATTCATTTACTGAGAAATAAAACTTGCACAATTTTAAAATATTGTGCACAGAATTTTTAATTTTTTTGGCGCAGAATTCCCTCAGGAGTAACTACCCATCCCTAGAGAGACAGCTGAGCTGAATGGCATTAGTATGATAGACCACGTTATAATAATGCATTTCCACTTCCCACTGCTTGTATGGGGTTGCACAAACCTTTCAGTCAAATCTGTCAACAGAGCCATGCAGTAGAGGAGTCAGATGGAATAATGACAGGGATATGTAATCAGAAGGTGACTTAGAGAGGCAGACGCCATAACCCAGTGGTTGATTTGTTTCATGCAGGCTTTTGACCTAATGGACGTGTGGTGTCACTAAGGTTGCTCTACTCACTAGGCCTTGCAGCCCATTCTGACACAGCACAACATCCATCTGCAAGGTTATTTGCTTTGCTTTCTTCAACGCTGCTGCTGGAGTTGCTGCCTTTGCTTTCTATTTCTGGGCCCAACCTGAAATCGCACCTGCAGAAAATGTTCAGCTTGTAGCAGCTGGAGCATGAAACCCGAAGGGGTCTTTGAAGCATGAACATGAAGAAATCCGCGTTTTCCCCAAACATGGCTCACTCCTACCCCACCTTTTCCAGCAGGGATCATCCACGGTGACACTGCAGTTCTGAGTGAGACATCGTTCTACTGAGAGCCCCAGACAATGTAATTCAATACAAACTACTGATGATAATCTAGTTGATACGAAGGACTCCTGGGAATACACACAAGTCAGGGTAACTGCCTCCAGAATTAGCCAATGCTGTCTGTAGCCGGAGAACCGACAGGCGAAGGGGTCAGTGCAGCAGCTTCGTGGAGAGGAAGACGAGGCCGGTGGCAGAACTCTGAAGAGCGACTGTGGGATGTGGGACACAGTACAGCCCCAGAAGAACAGAGAAGGGCACAAGTGCCGACTTTCCAAAGTGCCGGGGGGTGCTCGACCACCAGCTCTGCCCCAGGGCCTGCCCCAGGCTCCGTCCCCACCCCCCAAGGCCCCATCCTGTCTCTTCCTGCCCCTGCTCCACCCCCTTCCCGCCCAGTTCCTCCCCCTCCCCTGAGTGCGTTGCATCCTCGCTCCCCCCCCCCCGCCTCCTGCATGCCGTGAAACAGCTGATTGCAGCAGGCGGGAGGCGCTGATCTGCAAGGCCTGCTGGCGGGCGGGAGACACTGAGGGGTAGAGGGGAGCTGATGGGGGGGGCTGCCGGTGGGTGCAGAGCACCCACCCTTTTTTCCCCTGTGGGTGCTCCAGCCCCGGAGCACCCACGGAGTCAGCGCCTATGGAGAAGGGTGTATGGCAGTGGTTCTCAACCAGGGATCCAGGGGCCCTTGGGAGGCCATGAGGCGGTTTCAGGGGGTTGACCAAAATAAACCAGAGAGCAGGGCTGGCGTTAGCAGGGCCAGTGAAAGCCAAAGCCCGAGCAACTTAGCTTCCCAGGGCCCCCTGTGGCGTGGGGCCCTGCGCAATTGCCCTGCTTGCTACCCCCTAATGCAGGCCCTGGCTTTTAATCTACTGGATATGCAGAAAAACAGCTGTTGGGCACAGGTGGGACGTGGAATTTTTATCGCTGATGGGGGGGGGCTCAGAAAGAAGAAGGCTGAGACCCCCTGGTATATGACACCGTGACAGCAGAAGGGGCACTTGGACACCATCGCTAACTGATTAAAACATCACAATGTTTTCCAACAGCTTCCGGATCTCCCTCCCCTAGCACAGCTGGTCTGAGCCCTGGAAGAAATTCAGGCTATGGGGAAGGAGTCAGCGATTGGCCTCCTGTGATGACTGACTCTTATGCTGAGCACCCCTAACACGGGCACCACCTGCTCCTCATTGCTGTCCAGCTCCTGGGTACGGGGAGGTACCACTGAGCTGCTCAGGCAAAGATCCCTGGGGCAGTCACTTGGGCTGATGTGCACCTTGCAGCAGCCCCTTTCCTGACCTCCCCTCCCCTGACACTACACGCATGGCTCCTTCCAGCATCTGCCAGCAACCCTAGTGCCCTGAGCCAGAATTCGCTGCACCGTGACCGTGGGGGCTGCTAGTCACTTCCCGGCCACACCCGCACCCAGGCTGCGGATTAGCACAGTCACAGCAGACCCTGCTCTTCTCATTAGGCAGAGTCAATTCCTGGGCTGTAATGAAGCTCCAGTAATGACTGCCCATAATTCTGCTCTCATTAAGGCTGCGTCAGCATTTCAGGAGCTCATTATAGCTCAGCCATAAAAAAAACTCATACTGAGCTGAACTGTGGCTCCGAGCTCCCTTCCTCTGTGTCTAGTGAGGGCTGGGCTCTACTGACTGAACAGGCCCCCAACACCCTCTCCTCCCCTCCCCCCACAACCCCGCTTCCCCAGAGCTTAGTGAATAAAGCACTTCTTGGCATTCAGACAACTGACTGATTAAAGGAAATCTGTCAAGCAATACCTGCCAGTACAGCCCATGAGCCCAGACCTTCAGCCCATTCCCACTGACCTCCAGATGGCAATACGTGCCAATACAGCCCATGAG
>NW_020700282.1:0-2895 GCF_002925995.2 Terrapene triunguis | reverse complement strand
TCCTCACACAGCTCTGCCAATAACACCTCAATACTAGAGTACTGCACCTCCTGCTATGCCAGTCCCTGGGCCCAACATGCAGCGCTGCTAGTGCACCCCCAGTGTGGGAGAGGTTGTAGTGGGGGATCTGTGATGTAATACACCCCTCTATTCACACCCTACACACGATTGTAATAATCTTTGTACAAAGTGTGCCTTGTGAGGTATTGTTTGAAAGGTCATAATTTGCTGATCAGTATTGTCCTGGTAAAACATGCATGGCAACATTGTATGTGAAGTTATAAGATTCCCCTGTATGGTGTTGTTAACATGTTCTAAAAACCACAGCTCTGACCAGGCAGAAGTTGACAAACAGAAGGTCTGTCCTAAACAAAAGAATGTGTGCTGGCTTTAATTTGCATTTAAGTAGTAAACAAGTAATCAAGCAGGAAGGGAAACAAAGGATGCTCTAACAGGTGAGGAAAAAGCAGCAGGGAACATCCTTCCCTATTGACTCTTTGTCTTCTGAATCTCAGCTGGTAATGGTTTTTCAAGAGGGGGACTGACACTATAAAAACGAGGAACAAACACCCCAAGAAACACACCCTGCCCCAGCATTCATGGCACCTGAAGCAACAAGATAAAGGAAGCACTCGCTGGATTTAGGGAGAAGGGGTCCTGAGCTAAGAAGTTTGGTTCGTAAGGCTGCTGAGAGGATGTGGTGAGAGAAATTTTGCTTTGAGTTTAACATAGGTTGTTAAGTTAGGCACCAATTGTGTTTTATCTTTCTTGTAGCCATTTCTAACTTTTATGCCTCATTACTTGTGCTCACTTAAAATCTCTCTCTTTGTAGTTAATAAACTTGTTTTACTGTTTTATCTAATCCAGTGTGTTTAAATTGAAGTGTCTGAATAACTATTTGAAATGATAAACTGGCATATTATTCTCTTCAAGGAATAATGCATTTAAAATATTTGTACTGTCCAGGAGAGGGCTGAGCAGTACAGGACACACATTTCTGGGGAAAATCCAGGACGGGGTGTGTGTTGGGGTCACCCTGCAGTATAACCCAGGCTGGTGAGAGCCAGAGCATAACCCAGGTGTGGCTGGCAGGCTGCAGTTACACACAGACACTCAGGGGGTGGCTTGCTTGCATGCTGGAAGGCTATTTGTGAGCAGCCCAGGTGGGAGCTACTTCAGCAAGGCATTGTGAGGCACCCCAGGATGCAGGGTAGGGGTGACACAGCCCCTCACTGGTCTGGACTGTACCCTGGTATGTCATAGGCAAACCAGGGCAAACAGCTGAAACTTGCCCATCAGTAGGCAGTGGCAGAGAGGTGTACGGAGCCAGCAGACTCCGCTCTCCAGCACTACTGGAAGGCACTCAGATGCCCTGGAGATGGGCATGGCATAAAAACCTATTTAGAATAGAATAGAAAAAGAGCAGGCAGTGGTGCTCAGGGTAGGGGCATGCTGAGAGCGGCTGGTGTGGGTGTGGGTGTGGGTGTGCTGGTTTTAATATGCCAGTTAAAGAGAAAGGGAGGATGTGTATTTCAATTACTAGAGCATCAGGGCAGCAGTAATATAGCTGAGATAACGATCCTGTGGCAATCAGTTGAACAGGCTAATTGGGCCTTATTTGAAAAGCAGTTTCCTTTGATCAGTTCTGAATTTGCCACCTTTCAATTTCATTGACTTTTTCTTGCATTAGGAGACGGAGTGACTAGAAGTCCCCAATCTCCCTTCCTTGGCTGATTCGTTATTTTGTATCTTTTTATCACGTCCCTTCTTCTCCCTCTCCTCTCTAAGGCGAACAATCCCAACCTGTCCAATCTTTGTATGGCAGTTTTCCCATGTCCCTAGTCATTCTGGCGGCTGGACTCTAAACCTCCTCTACGTCTGGAGTAGCCTTTTGGAGATGGGGTGCCCAGTGTCGCATGCAGGATCCAGATGAGGATGGCCCATTGATTAATATAAAGGCATTAGAAGAGTTTCAGTTTTATTCTCCACCCCATTCTTTTTGCATCCTAGCATCTTGTTGGCTTTTTGCATGTGGCTGCACACTGAGCAGAGGTCTCCCTTGAGCTGCGCACAATGCCCAGGTCTTTTTCTTTGCTGCTGTTATTGTTTCTCTTACAGGAGCATCTAGAAGTTCCACTCACAGTCAGGCTCCTTGTGCCAGGCACTGCCCAGACCCATTTAAATTTATGGAGATATCCTATCTCCTAGAACTGGAAGGGACCTTGAAGGTCATTGAGTCCAGCCCCCTGCCTTCACTAGCAGGACCAAGTACTGATTTTGCCCCAGATCCCTAAGTGGCCCCCTCAAGGATTGAACTCACAACCCTGGGTTTAGCAGGCTAATGCTCAACCACTGAGCTCTCCCTCCTCCATTGCAAGAGTTGGTCCTGGCCCCAGCAAGTGTGCAATCGAAACAGATGAGAGGCGGAAGGACTCGCCCAAGGTCACCAACAGACCCAGGAATAGAACCCAGGCCAGTGCCCGGTCCGCTGGGCCACACTCCCTCAGAGCACAGTCCTCCAAATTCCTCCTCCCAAGGTGCCTTACTTTGCCTTTGTCACCCTGAATTCTAGCTGCCGTCATGCTGCCCATCCCCCGCCCTTGGCTGGTCCCTCTGAAGTTCTCACAGTCTTCTCTGGTCTTGACTAACTTCAATAATTCTGTCATCGGCACATTTTGTCACCTCCCTGCTCTCCCTCTTTTCCAGCCCAGTGAGAACGATATTAAACAACTCTGGGCTTAGAACCGGATCCTTGTGGCTCCCTGCTGCTAACCTGCCAGTGAATGAAAACTGACCATGTATTCCTAAATGAGTGTGGGAGGTGAGCCATGCAGTGCTCTGTGTGTGCGTGAGGTGAGCCATGCAGTGCCGAGTGGGGTGTGTGTGTGTGAGGTG
>NW_020700281.1:0-2878 GCF_002925995.2 Terrapene triunguis | reverse complement strand
TCCTCACACAGCTCTGCCAATAACACCTCAATACTAGAGTACTGCACTTCCTGCTATGCCAGTCCCTGGGCCCAACATGCAGCGCTGCTAGTGCACCCCCAGTGTGGGAGAGGTTGTAGTGGGGGTCTGTGATGTAATACACCCCTCTATTCACACCCTACACAGGATTGTAATAATCTTTGTACAAAGTGTGCCTTGTGAGGTATTGTTTGAAAGGTCATAATTTGCTGATCAGTATTGTCCTGGTAAAACATGCATGGCAACATTGTATGTGAAGTTATAAGATTCCCCTGTATGGTGTTGTTAACATGTTCTAAAAACCACAGCTCTGACCAGGCAGAAGTTGACAAACAGAAGGTCTGTCCTAAACAAAAGAATGTGTGCTGGCTTTAATTTGCATTTAAGTAGTAAACAGAGTAATTAAGCAGCAAGGGAAACAAAGGATGCTCTAACAGGTGAGGAAAAAGCAGCAGGGAACATCCTTCCCTATTGACTCTTTGTCTTCTGAATCTCAGCTGGTAATGGTTTTTCAAGAGGGGGACTGACACTATAAAAATGAGGAACAAACACCCCAAGAAACACACCCCGCCCCAGCATTCATGGCACCTGAAGCAACAAGATAAAGGAAGCACTTGCTGGCTTTAGGGAGAAGAGGTCCTGACCTAAGAAGTTTGGTTCGTAAGGCTGCTGAGAGGATGTGGTGAGAGAAATTTTGCTTTGAGTTTAACATAGGTTGTTAAGTTAGGCACCAATTGTGTTTTATCTTTCTTGTAGCCATTTCTAACTTTTATGCCTCATTACTTGTGCTCACTTAAAATCTCTCTCTTTGTAGTTAATAAACGTGTTTTACTGTTTTATCTAATCCAGTGTGTTTAAATTGAAGTGTCTGAATAACTATTTGAAATGATAAACTGGCATATTATTCTCTTCAAGGAATAATGGATTTAAAATATTTGTACTGTCCAGGAGAGGGCTGAGCAGTACAGGACACACATTTCTGGGGGAAATCCAGGATGGGGTGTGTGTTGGGGTCACCCTGCAGTATAACCCAGGCTGGTGAGAGCCAGAGCATAACCCAGGTGTGGCTGGCAGGCTGCAGTTACACACAGACACTCAGGGGGTGGCTTGCTTGCATGCTGGAAGGCTGTTTGTGAGCAGCCCAGGTGGGAGCTACTTCAGCAAGGCATTGTGAGGCACCCCAGGATGCAGGGTAGGGGTGACACAGCCCCTCACTGGTCTGGACTGTACCCTGGTATGTCACAGGGCAAACAGCTGAAACTTGCCCATCAGTAGGCAGTGGCAGAGAGGTGCACGGAGCCAGCAGACTCCGCTCTCCAGCACTACTGGAAGGCACTCAGATGCCCTGGAGATGGGCATGGCATAAAAACCTATTTAGAATAGAAAAGAAAAAGAGCAGGCAGTGGTGCTCAGGTAGGGGCATGCTGAGGGCGGCTGGTGTGGGTGTGGGTGTGCTGGTTGTAATATGCCAGTGAAAGAGAAAGGGAGGATGTGTATTTCAATTACTAGAGCATCAGGGCAGCAGTAATATAGCTGAGATTACGATCCTGTGGCAATCAGTTGAACAGGCTAATTGGGCCTTATTTGAAAAGCAGTTTCCTTCTATCAGTTCTGAATTTGCCACCTTTCAATTTCATTGACTTTTTCTTGCATTAGGAGACGGAGTGACTAGAAGTCCCCAATCTCCCTTCCTTGGCTGATTCGTTATTTTGTATCTTTTTATCACATCCCTTCTTCTCCCTCTCCTCTCTAAGGCAAACAATCCCAACCTGTCCAATCTTTGTATGGCAGTTTTCCCATGTCCCTAGTCATTCTGGCGGCTGGACTCTAAACCTCCTCTAGTTCTGGAGTAGCCTTTTGGAGATGGGGTGCCCAGTGTCGCATGCAGGATCCAGATGAGGATGGCCCATTGATTAATATAAAGGCATTAGAAGATTTTCAGTTTTATTCTCCATCCCATTCTTTTTGCATCCTAGCATCTTGTTGGCTTTTTGCATGTGGCTGCACACTGAGCAGAGGTCTCCATTGAGCTGCGCACAATACCCAAGTCTTTTTCTTTGGTGCTGTTATTGTTTCTCTTACAGGAGCATCTAGAAGTTCCACTCACAGTCAGGCTCCTTGTGCCAGGCACTGCCCAGACACATTTAAATTTATGGAGATATCCTATCTCCTAGAACCGGAAGGGACCTTGAAGGTCATTGAGTCCAGCCCCCTGCCTTCACTAGCAGGACCAAGTACTGATTTTGCCCCAGATCCCTAGTGGCCCCCTTAAGGATTGAACTCACAACCCTGGGTTTAGCAGGCTAATGCTCAACCACTGAGCTATCCCTCCCACATTGCAAGAGTTGGTCCTTGCCCCAGCGAGTGTGCAATCGAAACAGATGAGAGGTGGAAGGACTCGCCCAAGGTCACCGACAGACCCAGGAATAGAACCCAGGCCAGTGCCTGGTCCACTGGGCCACACTCCCTCAGAGCACAGTCATCCAAATTCCTCCTCCCAAGGTGCCTTACTTTGCCTTTGTCACCCTGAATTCTAGCTGCCGTCATGCTGCCCATTCCCCGCCCTTGGCTGGTCCCTCTGAAGTTCTCACAGTCTTCTCTGGTCTTGACTAACCTCAATAATTCTGTCATCGGCACATTTTGTCACCTCCCTGCTCTCCCTCTTTTCCAGCCCAGTGAGAACTATATTAAACAACTCTGGGCCTAGAACCGGATCCTTGTGGCTCCCTGCTGCTAACCTGCCAATGAATGAAAACTGACCATGTATTCCTAAATGAGTGTGGGATGTGAACCATGCAGTGCTCTGTGTGTGTGTGAGGTGAGCCATGCAGTGCCGAGTGGGGTGTGTGTGTGTGAGGTG
>NW_020700280.1:0-1687 GCF_002925995.2 Terrapene triunguis | reverse complement strand
TGAGCTCATTTTGTGCCTTTGCCTTTCTAATCTTGCCCCTGCATTCCTGTGTTGTTTGCCTATATTCATCCTTTGTAATCTGTCCTAGTTTCCATTTTTTATATGACTCCTTTTTATTTTTTAGATCATGCAAGATCTCGTGGTTAAGCCAAGGTGGTCTTTTGCCACATTTTCTATCTTTCCTAACCAGCGGAATAGCTTGCTTTTGGGCCCTTAATAGTGTCCCTTTGAAAAACTGCCAACTCTCCTCAGTTGTTTTTCCCCTCAGTCTTGATTCCCATGGGACCTTACCTATCAGCTCTCTGAGCTTACCAAAATCCGCCTTCCTGAAATCCATTGTCTCTATTTTGCTGTTCTCCCTTCTGCCCCTCCTTAGAATTGCAAACTCTATGATTTCATGATCACTTTCACCCAAGCTGCCTTCTACTTTCAAATTCTCAACGAGTTCCTCCCTATTTGTTAAAATCAAGTCTAGAACAGCTTCCCCCCTAGTAGCTTTTTCAACCTTCTGAAATAAAAAGTTGTCTGCAATGCAGTCCAAGAATTTGTTGGATAGTCTGTGCCCCGCTGTGTTATTTTCCCAACATATATCCGGATAGTTGAAGTCCCCCATCACCACCAAATCTTGGGCTTTGGATGATTTTGTTAGTTGTTTAAAAAAAGCCTCATCCACCTCTTCCACCTGGTTAGGTGGCCTGTAGTAGACTCCTAGCATGACATCACCCTTGTTTTTTACCCCTTTTAGCCTAACCCAGAGACTCTCAACACTTCCATCTCCTATGTCCATCTCTACCTCAGTCCAAGTGTGTACATTTTTAATATATAAGGCAACACCTCCTCCCTTTTTCCCCTGTCTATCCTTCCTGAGCAAGCTGTATCCATCCACACCAACATTCCAATCATGTGTATTATCCCACCAAGTTTCAGTGATGCCAACAATGTCATAGTTGTATTTATTTATTAGCACTTCCAGTTCTTCCTGCTTATTACCCATACTTCTCGCATTTGTATATAGGCATCTAAGATACTGGTTTGATCTTTCCTCCCGGTTTTGTCCTGACCCTCCTTTCTCTCTGCCAATATAGCCCACACTCCCTCTCGTCTCCGACCCATCTCCCAGGTCTCCATGTTCCCCACTTACCTGCGGGCTTTGCTCACCTGTCCCCGTCGAACCTAGTTTAAAGCCCTCCTCACTAGGTTAGCCAGTCTGTGTCCAAATAGGGTCTTTCCCCTCCTCGAAAGGTGAACGCCATCTCTGCCTAGCAGTCCTTCCTCAAATAGCATCCCGTGGTCTAGGAAGCCAAAGCCCTCCTGGCGACACCATCTTCGCAGCCAGGCATTCACCTCCATGATGCATCTGTCTCTGCCCGGGCCCCTACCTTTGACAGGAAGAATCGAAGAGAATACCACCTGCGCTCCAAACTCCTTCACCCGTACTCCCAGAGCCCTGTAGTCACTCTTGATCCGCTCAGTGTCACACCGCGCAGTATCATTTGTGCCCACATGGATGAGTAGCATGGGGTAGTAGTCAGAGGGCTGGATAATCCTCGACAATGCCTCCGTAACGTCTCGGATACGGGCTCCCGGCAGGCAGCATACCTCCCGAGATGAAATGTCAGGGCGACAGATGGGCGCCTCCATCCCCCTCAGCAGAGAGTCTCCGACCACCACTACCCTACGTTTCCTA
>NW_020700279.1:0-1708 GCF_002925995.2 Terrapene triunguis | reverse complement strand
TGAGCTCATTTTGTGCCTTTGCCTTTCTAATCTTGCCCCTGCATTCCTGTGTTGTTTGCCTATATTCATCCTTTGTAATCTGTCCTAGTTTCCATTTTTTATATGACTCCTTTTTATTTTTGAGATCATGCAAGATCTCGTGGTTAAGCCAAGGTGGTCTTTTGCCACATTTTCTATCTTTCCTAACCAGCGGAATAGCTTGCTTTTGGGCCCTTAATAGTGTCCCTTTGAAAAACTGCCAACTCTCCTCAGTTGTTTTTCCCCTCAGTCTTGATTCCCATGGGACCTTACCTATCAGCTCTCTGAGCTTACCAAAATCTGCCTTCCTGAAATCCATTGTCTCTATTTTGCTGTTCTCCCTTCTACCCTTCCTTAGAATTGCAAACTCTATGATTTCATGATCACTTTCACCCAAGCTGCCTTCTACTTTCAAATTCTCAACGAGTTCCTCCCTATTTGTTAAAATCAAGTCTAGAACAGCTTCCCCCCTAGTAGCTTTTTCAACCTTCTGAAATAAAAAGTTGTCTGCAATGCAGTCCAAGAATTTGTTGGATAGTCTGTGCCCCGCTGTGTTATTTTCCCAACATATATCCGGATAGTTGAAGTCCCCCATCACCACCAAATCTTGGGCTTTGGATGATTTTGTTAGTTGTTTAAAAAAAGCCTCATCCACCTCTTCCACCTGGTTAGGTGGCCTGTAGTAGACTCCTAGCATGACATCACCCTTGTTTTTTACCCCTTTTAGCCTAACCCAGAGACTCTCAACACTTCCATCTCCTATGTCCATCTCTACCTCAGTCCAAGTGTGTACATTTTTAATATATAAGGCAACACCTCCTCCCTTTTTCCCCTGTCTATCCTTCCTGAGCAAGCTGTATTCATCCACACCAACATTCCAATCATGTGTATTATCCCACCAAGTTTCAGTGATGCCAACAATGTCATAGTTGTATTTATTTATTAGCACTTCCAGTTCTTCCTGCTTATTACCCATACTTCTCGCATTTGTATATAGGCATCTAAGATACTGGTTTGATCTTTCCTCCCAGTTTTGTCCTGACCCTCCTTTCTCTCTGCCAATATAGCCCACACTCCCTCTCGTTTCCGACCCATCTCCCAGGTCTCCATGTTCCCCACTTACCTGCGGGCTTTGCTCACCTGTCCCCGTCGAACCTAGTTTAAAGCCCTCCTCACTAGGTTAGCCAGTCTGTGTCCAAATAGGGTCTTTCCCCTCCTCGAAAGGTGAACACCATCTCTGCCTAGCAGTCCTTCCTCAAATAGCATCCCGTGGTCTAGGAAGCCAAAGCCCTCCTGGCGACACCATCTTCGCAGCCAGGCATTCACCTCCATGATGCATCTGTCTCTGCCCGGGCCCCTACCTTTGACAGGAAGAATCGAAGAGAATACCACCTGCGCTCCAAACTCCTTCACCCGTACTCCCAGAGCCCTGTAGTCACTCTTGATCCGCTCAGTGTCACACCTGATCCGCTCAGTGTCACACCTCGCAGTATCATTTGTGCCCACATGGATGAGTAGCATGGGGTAGTAGTCAGAGGGCTGGATAATCCTCGACAATGCCTCCGTAACGTCACGGATACGGGCTCCCGGCAGGCAGCATACCTCCCGAGATGAAATGTCAGGGCGACAGATGGGTGCCTCCGTCCCCCTCAGCAGAGAGTCTCCGACCACCACTACCCTACGTTTCCTA
>NW_020700278.1:0-3005 GCF_002925995.2 Terrapene triunguis | reverse complement strand
ACCCAGATCCCCCCACTGAGTCCCCCAAACCCAGCCCTCCCGCTGAGTCCCCCAAACCCAGCCCCCCTGGTGTATGACCACCTTCACCTGGACCACCTTGCAGTGTCTCATTGCCCCCACACCCAGACCCCCTATTGAGCTGCTCACACCCAGATTGCCCCACCCAGAACCCTCTCATCCCACATTTGGATCCTGCCAGGTGAAGCCTGCCAGCCCATGCCTGGTCCTTCTGACACAGAGGGTCAGGGCCCCAGGGTGTTTCTGGGACAGACCCCACTCGACCCATGTGCTGTGTTAGGGTCAGGTGTAGCCTCACTGCCAAGTCCACGTCCTGGGGAAGGAGGTGCTGCAGGGTGATCTCCCACTTCCATGCAGCCAGTGGCCTGTGCTCCCCACATTCATTTACTGAGAAATAAAATTTGCAGAATTTTAAAATATTGTGCACAGAATTTTTAATTTTTTTGGCGCAGAATTCCCTCAGGAGTAACTACCCATCCCTAGAGAGACAGCTGAGCTGAATGGCGTTAGTATGATAGACCACGTTGTAATAATGCATTTCCACTTCCCACTGCTTGTATGGGGTTGCACAAACCTTTCAGTCAAATCTGTCAACAGAGCCATGCAATAGAGGAGTCAGATGGAATAATGACAGGAATATGTAATCAGAAGGTGACTTAGAGAGGCAGACGCCATAACCCAGTGGTTGATTTGTTTCATGCAGGCTTTTGACCTAATGGACGTGTGGTGTCACTAAGGTTGCTCTACTCAGTAGGCCTTGCAGCCCATTCTGACACAGCACAACATCCAGCTGCAAGGTTATTTGCTTTGCTTTCTTCAACGCTGCTGCTGGAGTTGCTGCCTTTGCTTTCTATTTCTGGGCCCAACCTGAAATCGCACCTGCAGAAAATGTTCAGCTTGTAGCAGCTGGAGCATGAAACCCGAAGGGGTCTTTGAAGCATGAACATGAAGAAATCCGTGTTTTCCCCAAACATGGCTCACTCCTACCCCACCTTTTCCAGCAGGGATCATCCACGGTGACACTGCAGTTCTGAGTGAGACATCGTTCTACTGAGAGCCCCAGACAATGTAATTCAATACAAACTACTGATGATAATCTAGTTGAGTTCGAAGGACTCCTGGGAATACACACAAGTCAGGGTAACTGCCTCCAGAATTAGCCAATGCTGTCTGTAGCCGGAGAACCGACAGATGAAGGGGTCAGTGCAGCAGCTTCGTGGAGAGGAAGACGAGGCTGGTGGCAGAACTCTGAAGAGCGACTGTGGGATGTGGGACATAGTCCAGCCCCAGAAGAACAGAGAAGGGCACAAGTGCCGACTTTCCAAAGTGCCGGGGGGTGCTCGACCACCAGCTCTGCCCCAGGCCCCCCCCCAGGCCCCCCCCCAAGGCCCCATCCTGTCTCTTCCTGCCCCCGCTCCACCCCCTTCCCGCCCAGTTCCTCCCCTGAGTGCGTTGCATCCTCGCCCCCCCCCCCAGCCTCCTGCATGCCGTGAAACAGCTGATTGCAGCAGGTGGGAGGCGGGAGCGGGAGGCGCTGATCTGCAAGGCCTGCTGGCGGGCGGGAGACACTGGGGAGGTGGAGGGGAGCTGATGGGGGGGGGGCTGCCGGTGGGTGCAGAGCACCCACCATTTTTTCCCTGTGGGTGCTTCAGCCCCGGAGCACCCACGGAGTCAGCGCCTATGGAGAAGGGTGTATGGCAGTGGTTCTCAACCAGGGATCCAGGGGCCCTTGGGAGGCCATGAGGCGGTTTCAGGGGGTTGACCAAAATAAACCAGAGAGCAGGGCTGGCGTTAGCAGGGCCAGTGAAAGCCAAAGCCCGAGCAACTTAGCTTCCCAGGGCCCCCTGTGGCGTGGGGCCCTGGGCAATTGCCCTGCTTGCTATCCCCTAATGCAGGCCCTGGCTTTTAATCTACTGGATATGCAGAAAAACAGCTGTTGGGCACAGGTGGGACGTGGAATTTTTATCGCATGTTGGGGGGGGCTCAGAAAGAAGAAGGCTGAGACCCCCTGGTGTATGACACCGTGACAGCAGAAGGGGCACTTGGACACCATCGCTAACTGATTAAAACATCACAATGTTTTCCAACAGCTTCCGGATCTCCCTCCCCTAGCACAGCTGGTCTGAGCCCTGGAAGAGATTCAGGCTATGGGAAAGGAGCCAGGAGTCAGCGATTGGCCTCCTGTGATGACTGACTCTTATGCTGAGCACCCCTAATACAGGCACCACCTGCTCCTCATTGCTGTCCAGCTCCTGGGTACGGGGAGGTACCACTGAGCTGCTCAGGCAAAGATCCCTGGGGCAGTCACTTGGGCTGATGTGCACCTTGCAGCAGCCCCTTTCCTGACCTCCCCTCCCCTGACACTACACGCATGGCTCCTTCCAGCATCTGCCAGCAACCCTAGTGCCCTGAGCCAGAATTCGCTGCACTGTGACCGTGGGGGCTGCTAGTCACTTCCCGGCCACACCCGCACCCAGGCTGTGGATTAGCACAGTCACAGCAGACCCTGCTCTTCTCATTAGGCAGAGTCAATTCCTGGGCTATAATGAAGCTCCAGTAATGACTGCCCATAATTCTGCTCTAATTAAGGCTGCGTCAGCATTTCAGGAGCTCATTATAGCTCAGCCATAAAAAAAACTCATACTGAGCTGAACTGTGGCTCCGAGCTCCCTTCCTCTGTGTCTAGTGTATAAAAGGAAGGGCTGGGCTATACTGACTGAACAGGCCCCCGACACCCTCTCCTCCCCTCCCCCCACAACCCCGCTTCCCCAGAGCTTAGTGAATAAAGCACTTCTTGGCATTCAGACAACTGACTGATTAAAGGAAATCTGTCAAGCAATACCTGCCAATAGAGCCCATGAGCCCAGACCTTCAGCCCGTTCCCACTGACCTCCAGAGGGCAAATACCTGCCAATAGAGCCCATGAGCCCAGACCTACAACCCGTTCCCACTGACCTCCAGAGGGCAATACCTGCCAATAGAGCCCA
>NW_020700277.1:0-2902 GCF_002925995.2 Terrapene triunguis | reverse complement strand
ACCCAGATCCCCCCACTGAGTCCCCCAAACCCAGCCCTCCCGCTGAGCCCCAACCACCTTCACCTGGACCACCTTGCAGTGTCTCATTGCCCCTGCACCCAGACCCCCTATTGAGCTGCCCACACCCAGATTGCCCCACACAGAACCCTCTCATCCCACATTTGGATCCTGCCAGGTGAAGCCTGCCTGCCCACGCCTGGTCCTTCTGGCACGGAGGGTCAGGGCCCCGGGGTGTTTCTGGGACAGACCCCACTCGACCCATGTGCTGTGTCAGGGTCAGGTGTAGCCTCACTGCCAAGTCCATGTCCTGGGGGAGGAGGTGCTGCAGGGTGATCTCCCACCTCCATGCAGCCAGTGGCCTGTGCTCCCCACATTCATTTACTGAGAAATAAAACTTGCACAATTTTAAAATATTGTGCACAGAATTTTTAATTTTTTTGGCGCAGAATTCCCTCAGGAGTAACTACCCATCCCTAGAGAGACAGCTGAGCTGAATGGCATTAGTATGATAGACCACGTTATAATAATGCATTTCCACTTCCCACTGCTTGTATGGGGTTGCACAAACCTTTCAGTCAAATCTGTCAACAGAGCCATGCAGTAGAGGAGTCAGATGGAATAATGACAGGGATATGTAATCAGAAGGTGACTTAGAGAGGCAGACGCCATAACCCAGTGGTTGATTTGTTTCATGCAGGCTTTTGACCTAATGGACGTGTGGTGTCACTAAGGTTGCTCTACTCACTAGGCCTTGCAGCCCATTCTGACACAGCACAACATCCATCTGCAAGGTTATTTGCTTTGCTTTCTTCAACGCTGCTGCTGGAGTTGCTGCCTTTGCTTTCTATTTCTGGGCCCAACCTGAAATCGCACCTGCAGAAAATGTTCAGCTTGTAGCAGCTGGAGCATGAAACCCGAAGGGGTCTTTGAAGCATGAACATGAAGAAATCCGCGTTTTCCCCAAACATGGCTCACTCCTACCCCACCTTTTCCAGCAGGGATCATCCACGGTGACACTGCAGTTCTGAGTGAGACATCGTTCTACTGAGAGCCCCAGACAATGTAATTCAATACAAACTACTGATGATAATCTAGTTGATACGAAGGACTCCTGGGAATACACACAAGTCAGGGTAACTGCCTCCAGAATTAGCCAATGCTGTCTGTAGCCGGAGAACCGACAGGCGAAGGGGTCAGTGCAGCAGCTTCGTGGAGAGGAAGACGAGGCCGGTGGCAGAACTCTGAAGAGCGACTGTGGGATGTGGGACACAGTACAGCCCCAGAAGAACAGAGAAGGGCACAAGTGCCGACTTTCCAAAGTGCCGGGGGGTGCTCGACCACCAGCTCTGCCCCAGGGCCTGCCCCAGGCTCCGTCCCCACCCCCCAAGGCCCCATCCTGTCTCTTCCTGCCCCTGCTCCACCCCCTTCCCGCCCAGTTCCTCCCCCTCCCCTGAGTGCGTTGCATCCTCGCTCCCCCCCCCCCGCCTCCTGCATGCCGTGAAACAGCTGATTGCAGCAGGCGGGAGGCGCTGATCTGCAAGGCCTGCTGGCGGGCGGGAGACACTGAGGGGTAGAGGGGAGCTGATGGGGGGGGCTGCCGGTGGGTGCAGAGCACCCACCCTTTTTTCCCCTGTGGGTGCTCCAGCCCCGGAGCACCCACGGAGTCAGCGCCTATGGAGAAGGGTGTATGGCAGTGGTTCTCAACCAGGGATCCAGGGGCCCTTGGGAGGCCATGAGGCGGTTTCAGGGGGTTGACCAAAATAAACCAGAGAGCAGGGCTGGCGTTAGCAGGGCCAGTGAAAGCCAAAGCCCGAGCAACTTAGCTTCCCAGGGCCCCCTGTGGCGTGGGGCCCTGCGCAATTGCCCTGCTTGCTACCCCCTAATGCAGGCCCTGGCTTTTAATCTACTGGATATGCAGAAAAACAGCTGTTGGGCACAGGTGGGACGTGGAATTTTTATCGCTGATGGGGGGGGGCTCAGAAAGAAGAAGGCTGAGACCCCCTGGTATATGACACCGTGACAGCAGAAGGGGCACTTGGACACCATCGCTAACTGATTAAAACATCACAATGTTTTCCAACAGCTTCCGGATCTCCCTCCCCTAGCACAGCTGGTCTGAGCCCTGGAAGAAATTCAGGCTATGGGGAAGGAGTCAGCGATTGGCCTCCTGTGATGACTGACTCTTATGCTGAGCACCCCTAACACGGGCACCACCTGCTCCTCATTGCTGTCCAGCTCCTGGGTACGGGGAGGTACCACTGAGCTGCTCAGGCAAAGATCCCTGGGGCAGTCACTTGGGCTGATGTGCACCTTGCAGCAGCCCCTTTCCTGACCTCCCCTCCCCTGACACTACACGCATGGCTCCTTCCAGCATCTGCCAGCAACCCTAGTGCCCTGAGCCAGAATTCGCTGCACCGTGACCGTGGGGGCTGCTAGTCACTTCCCGGCCACACCCGCACCCAGGCTGCGGATTAGCACAGTCACAGCAGACCCTGCTCTTCTCATTAGGCAGAGTCAATTCCTGGGCTGTAATGAAGCTCCAGTAATGACTGCCCATAATTCTGCTCTCATTAAGGCTGCGTCAGCATTTCAGGAGCTCATTATAGCTCAGCCATAAAAAAAACTCATACTGAGCTGAACTGTGGCTCCGAGCTCCCTTCCTCTGTGTCTAGTGAGGGCTGGGCTCTACTGACTGAACAGGCCCCCAACACCCTCTCCTCCCCTCCCCCCACAACCCCGCTTCCCCAGAGCTTAGTGAATAAAGCACTTCTTGGCATTCAGACAACTGACTGATTAAAGGAAATCTGTCAAGCAATACCTGCCAGTACAGCCCATGAGCCCAGACCTTCAGCCCATTCCCACTGACCTCCAGATGGCAATACGTGCCAATACAGCCCATGAG
>NW_020700276.1:0-2895 GCF_002925995.2 Terrapene triunguis | reverse complement strand
TCCTCACACAGCTCTGCCAATAACACCTCAATACTAGAGTACTGCACCTCCTGCTATGCCAGTCCCTGGGCCCAACATGCAGCGCTGCTAGTGCACCCCCAGTGTGGGAGAGGTTGTAGTGGGGGATCTGTGATGTAATACACCCCTCTATTCACACCCTACACACGATTGTAATAATCTTTGTACAAAGTGTGCCTTGTGAGGTATTGTTTGAAAGGTCATAATTTGCTGATCAGTATTGTCCTGGTAAAACATGCATGGCAACATTGTATGTGAAGTTATAAGATTCCCCTGTATGGTGTTGTTAACATGTTCTAAAAACCACAGCTCTGACCAGGCAGAAGTTGACAAACAGAAGGTCTGTCCTAAACAAAAGAATGTGTGCTGGCTTTAATTTGCATTTAAGTAGTAAACAAGTAATCAAGCAGGAAGGGAAACAAAGGATGCTCTAACAGGTGAGGAAAAAGCAGCAGGGAACATCCTTCCCTATTGACTCTTTGTCTTCTGAATCTCAGCTGGTAATGGTTTTTCAAGAGGGGGACTGACACTATAAAAACGAGGAACAAACACCCCAAGAAACACACCCTGCCCCAGCATTCATGGCACCTGAAGCAACAAGATAAAGGAAGCACTCGCTGGATTTAGGGAGAAGGGGTCCTGAGCTAAGAAGTTTGGTTCGTAAGGCTGCTGAGAGGATGTGGTGAGAGAAATTTTGCTTTGAGTTTAACATAGGTTGTTAAGTTAGGCACCAATTGTGTTTTATCTTTCTTGTAGCCATTTCTAACTTTTATGCCTCATTACTTGTGCTCACTTAAAATCTCTCTCTTTGTAGTTAATAAACTTGTTTTACTGTTTTATCTAATCCAGTGTGTTTAAATTGAAGTGTCTGAATAACTATTTGAAATGATAAACTGGCATATTATTCTCTTCAAGGAATAATGCATTTAAAATATTTGTACTGTCCAGGAGAGGGCTGAGCAGTACAGGACACACATTTCTGGGGAAAATCCAGGACGGGGTGTGTGTTGGGGTCACCCTGCAGTATAACCCAGGCTGGTGAGAGCCAGAGCATAACCCAGGTGTGGCTGGCAGGCTGCAGTTACACACAGACACTCAGGGGGTGGCTTGCTTGCATGCTGGAAGGCTATTTGTGAGCAGCCCAGGTGGGAGCTACTTCAGCAAGGCATTGTGAGGCACCCCAGGATGCAGGGTAGGGGTGACACAGCCCCTCACTGGTCTGGACTGTACCCTGGTATGTCATAGGCAAACCAGGGCAAACAGCTGAAACTTGCCCATCAGTAGGCAGTGGCAGAGAGGTGTACGGAGCCAGCAGACTCCGCTCTCCAGCACTACTGGAAGGCACTCAGATGCCCTGGAGATGGGCATGGCATAAAAACCTATTTAGAATAGAATAGAAAAAGAGCAGGCAGTGGTGCTCAGGGTAGGGGCATGCTGAGAGCGGCTGGTGTGGGTGTGGGTGTGGGTGTGCTGGTTTTAATATGCCAGTTAAAGAGAAAGGGAGGATGTGTATTTCAATTACTAGAGCATCAGGGCAGCAGTAATATAGCTGAGATAACGATCCTGTGGCAATCAGTTGAACAGGCTAATTGGGCCTTATTTGAAAAGCAGTTTCCTTTGATCAGTTCTGAATTTGCCACCTTTCAATTTCATTGACTTTTTCTTGCATTAGGAGACGGAGTGACTAGAAGTCCCCAATCTCCCTTCCTTGGCTGATTCGTTATTTTGTATCTTTTTATCACGTCCCTTCTTCTCCCTCTCCTCTCTAAGGCGAACAATCCCAACCTGTCCAATCTTTGTATGGCAGTTTTCCCATGTCCCTAGTCATTCTGGCGGCTGGACTCTAAACCTCCTCTACGTCTGGAGTAGCCTTTTGGAGATGGGGTGCCCAGTGTCGCATGCAGGATCCAGATGAGGATGGCCCATTGATTAATATAAAGGCATTAGAAGAGTTTCAGTTTTATTCTCCACCCCATTCTTTTTGCATCCTAGCATCTTGTTGGCTTTTTGCATGTGGCTGCACACTGAGCAGAGGTCTCCCTTGAGCTGCGCACAATGCCCAGGTCTTTTTCTTTGCTGCTGTTATTGTTTCTCTTACAGGAGCATCTAGAAGTTCCACTCACAGTCAGGCTCCTTGTGCCAGGCACTGCCCAGACCCATTTAAATTTATGGAGATATCCTATCTCCTAGAACTGGAAGGGACCTTGAAGGTCATTGAGTCCAGCCCCCTGCCTTCACTAGCAGGACCAAGTACTGATTTTGCCCCAGATCCCTAAGTGGCCCCCTCAAGGATTGAACTCACAACCCTGGGTTTAGCAGGCTAATGCTCAACCACTGAGCTCTCCCTCCTCCATTGCAAGAGTTGGTCCTGGCCCCAGCAAGTGTGCAATCGAAACAGATGAGAGGCGGAAGGACTCGCCCAAGGTCACCAACAGACCCAGGAATAGAACCCAGGCCAGTGCCCGGTCCGCTGGGCCACACTCCCTCAGAGCACAGTCCTCCAAATTCCTCCTCCCAAGGTGCCTTACTTTGCCTTTGTCACCCTGAATTCTAGCTGCCGTCATGCTGCCCATCCCCCGCCCTTGGCTGGTCCCTCTGAAGTTCTCACAGTCTTCTCTGGTCTTGACTAACTTCAATAATTCTGTCATCGGCACATTTTGTCACCTCCCTGCTCTCCCTCTTTTCCAGCCCAGTGAGAACGATATTAAACAACTCTGGGCTTAGAACCGGATCCTTGTGGCTCCCTGCTGCTAACCTGCCAGTGAATGAAAACTGACCATGTATTCCTAAATGAGTGTGGGAGGTGAGCCATGCAGTGCTCTGTGTGTGCGTGAGGTGAGCCATGCAGTGCCGAGTGGGGTGTGTGTGTGTGAGGTG
>NW_020700275.1:0-2878 GCF_002925995.2 Terrapene triunguis | reverse complement strand
TCCTCACACAGCTCTGCCAATAACACCTCAATACTAGAGTACTGCACTTCCTGCTATGCCAGTCCCTGGGCCCAACATGCAGCGCTGCTAGTGCACCCCCAGTGTGGGAGAGGTTGTAGTGGGGGTCTGTGATGTAATACACCCCTCTATTCACACCCTACACAGGATTGTAATAATCTTTGTACAAAGTGTGCCTTGTGAGGTATTGTTTGAAAGGTCATAATTTGCTGATCAGTATTGTCCTGGTAAAACATGCATGGCAACATTGTATGTGAAGTTATAAGATTCCCCTGTATGGTGTTGTTAACATGTTCTAAAAACCACAGCTCTGACCAGGCAGAAGTTGACAAACAGAAGGTCTGTCCTAAACAAAAGAATGTGTGCTGGCTTTAATTTGCATTTAAGTAGTAAACAGAGTAATTAAGCAGCAAGGGAAACAAAGGATGCTCTAACAGGTGAGGAAAAAGCAGCAGGGAACATCCTTCCCTATTGACTCTTTGTCTTCTGAATCTCAGCTGGTAATGGTTTTTCAAGAGGGGGACTGACACTATAAAAATGAGGAACAAACACCCCAAGAAACACACCCCGCCCCAGCATTCATGGCACCTGAAGCAACAAGATAAAGGAAGCACTTGCTGGCTTTAGGGAGAAGAGGTCCTGACCTAAGAAGTTTGGTTCGTAAGGCTGCTGAGAGGATGTGGTGAGAGAAATTTTGCTTTGAGTTTAACATAGGTTGTTAAGTTAGGCACCAATTGTGTTTTATCTTTCTTGTAGCCATTTCTAACTTTTATGCCTCATTACTTGTGCTCACTTAAAATCTCTCTCTTTGTAGTTAATAAACGTGTTTTACTGTTTTATCTAATCCAGTGTGTTTAAATTGAAGTGTCTGAATAACTATTTGAAATGATAAACTGGCATATTATTCTCTTCAAGGAATAATGGATTTAAAATATTTGTACTGTCCAGGAGAGGGCTGAGCAGTACAGGACACACATTTCTGGGGGAAATCCAGGATGGGGTGTGTGTTGGGGTCACCCTGCAGTATAACCCAGGCTGGTGAGAGCCAGAGCATAACCCAGGTGTGGCTGGCAGGCTGCAGTTACACACAGACACTCAGGGGGTGGCTTGCTTGCATGCTGGAAGGCTGTTTGTGAGCAGCCCAGGTGGGAGCTACTTCAGCAAGGCATTGTGAGGCACCCCAGGATGCAGGGTAGGGGTGACACAGCCCCTCACTGGTCTGGACTGTACCCTGGTATGTCACAGGGCAAACAGCTGAAACTTGCCCATCAGTAGGCAGTGGCAGAGAGGTGCACGGAGCCAGCAGACTCCGCTCTCCAGCACTACTGGAAGGCACTCAGATGCCCTGGAGATGGGCATGGCATAAAAACCTATTTAGAATAGAAAAGAAAAAGAGCAGGCAGTGGTGCTCAGGTAGGGGCATGCTGAGGGCGGCTGGTGTGGGTGTGGGTGTGCTGGTTGTAATATGCCAGTGAAAGAGAAAGGGAGGATGTGTATTTCAATTACTAGAGCATCAGGGCAGCAGTAATATAGCTGAGATTACGATCCTGTGGCAATCAGTTGAACAGGCTAATTGGGCCTTATTTGAAAAGCAGTTTCCTTCTATCAGTTCTGAATTTGCCACCTTTCAATTTCATTGACTTTTTCTTGCATTAGGAGACGGAGTGACTAGAAGTCCCCAATCTCCCTTCCTTGGCTGATTCGTTATTTTGTATCTTTTTATCACATCCCTTCTTCTCCCTCTCCTCTCTAAGGCAAACAATCCCAACCTGTCCAATCTTTGTATGGCAGTTTTCCCATGTCCCTAGTCATTCTGGCGGCTGGACTCTAAACCTCCTCTAGTTCTGGAGTAGCCTTTTGGAGATGGGGTGCCCAGTGTCGCATGCAGGATCCAGATGAGGATGGCCCATTGATTAATATAAAGGCATTAGAAGATTTTCAGTTTTATTCTCCATCCCATTCTTTTTGCATCCTAGCATCTTGTTGGCTTTTTGCATGTGGCTGCACACTGAGCAGAGGTCTCCATTGAGCTGCGCACAATACCCAAGTCTTTTTCTTTGGTGCTGTTATTGTTTCTCTTACAGGAGCATCTAGAAGTTCCACTCACAGTCAGGCTCCTTGTGCCAGGCACTGCCCAGACACATTTAAATTTATGGAGATATCCTATCTCCTAGAACCGGAAGGGACCTTGAAGGTCATTGAGTCCAGCCCCCTGCCTTCACTAGCAGGACCAAGTACTGATTTTGCCCCAGATCCCTAGTGGCCCCCTTAAGGATTGAACTCACAACCCTGGGTTTAGCAGGCTAATGCTCAACCACTGAGCTATCCCTCCCACATTGCAAGAGTTGGTCCTTGCCCCAGCGAGTGTGCAATCGAAACAGATGAGAGGTGGAAGGACTCGCCCAAGGTCACCGACAGACCCAGGAATAGAACCCAGGCCAGTGCCTGGTCCACTGGGCCACACTCCCTCAGAGCACAGTCATCCAAATTCCTCCTCCCAAGGTGCCTTACTTTGCCTTTGTCACCCTGAATTCTAGCTGCCGTCATGCTGCCCATTCCCCGCCCTTGGCTGGTCCCTCTGAAGTTCTCACAGTCTTCTCTGGTCTTGACTAACCTCAATAATTCTGTCATCGGCACATTTTGTCACCTCCCTGCTCTCCCTCTTTTCCAGCCCAGTGAGAACTATATTAAACAACTCTGGGCCTAGAACCGGATCCTTGTGGCTCCCTGCTGCTAACCTGCCAATGAATGAAAACTGACCATGTATTCCTAAATGAGTGTGGGATGTGAACCATGCAGTGCTCTGTGTGTGTGTGAGGTGAGCCATGCAGTGCCGAGTGGGGTGTGTGTGTGTGAGGTG
>NW_020700274.1:0-2246 GCF_002925995.2 Terrapene triunguis | reverse complement strand
ATCAAGTCTGGGTTAAGTTTAAGCTCATCAAAAGTTCAGACTCAACAAGACTACAATTGCACAATACATCAAGGAAACTCTGGGAAAGAAAGATTTGTTTGAGAAGTGTATTGCATTTGCAGGTAACAACTGCAATACAATGTTCGGAAGACGTGATGAAGGAGGCAAGAACGTGTGTACAAATTTAAAGAAGCTGTTGCAGAAGGGGACTTTAATCGATATGGGTTGCCCAGCACACATTTTGAACAATTACAAGGAGTCTGGTGGCACCTTAAAGACTATTTTGAACAATTGTGTCCATCATGGGGCAGACGCATTTGATGTTGACATTGAGAGCATTATTTTAAAACTTTACCATTATTTTCATATCTACACTGTCCAAGCTGAGCTTCTGAAGGAATACTCTGAGTTTGTTGACATTGAATACAGAAAGCTGCTTTATCACAAGAAGATACAATGGCTATTGTCATTTCTTGGTATTACAAGGCTGCTTCAGATATTTCCGGCCTTGAAGTCATTCTTCCTGTCACGGGACAGACCAGCCACTCTGATTAAGAAATTTTTCAAAGAGGAGTTCAGTAAGATTTACTTCTGGCATGTGCACTCACTCATGAGTGCATTCCAGTCACCCATTCAAGAAATAGAAACGGAAAACAACACTGTCGTAGAAGTGGTGAAAAGCTTGAACTCAGTGCACACTGTCCCAGAACTTTGTGTTGCTGAAAGTTAAGGGACTACTGGCACAAAAGCGCAAGGAGGGACTTGATGAAGGGTATAACATATTCTGTGCTAAAATAGAATGTCTGTACAGCACACGCTTAGAATATTTGGAGATGTGGAAGGCATCCCTGGAAGACTTCTCTTGTTCCATGTGGATTGCCCTGAGTGAGACACCAAATTGGAATAATATAGAATTTTATGTGAAATACCTGACAGAGAACAGGGTGCAAATTGATGACATTAAGTGCTTTGATCAGTTCAGCAATCTCAATAAATTTATGGAAGGTTGCAACAGTGATGAAGAGTTCAATAATTTGGTAGCACACCAAAGATGGACCAAATATTTTGAGAAGTCCAAAAACATTGAATGTCACTTAGAACTGTTAAAGACAATTCTTCTCTGCTGTTCCCTTTCACAATGCAAATGTAGAGTGAGGCTTTTTCACTAAGGCAAAGCCAGTGGACAAAGGAAAGGAACAACTTGACTGTTGAGTTGCTGAAAGGGATCCTGCTTGTACAGTACAACTTCAGATACACATCTTGCAAACACTTTCATGGCTATTTGATGAGCAATCACCCACTCTTGAGAAAGATGTGCCCATGCATATTTCTCTGTAGAGCAAAACAGGAAGAAGCACAGTAGGAAAAGACTGACTGCATGCCAAAAGTTACATTTAAATTTGATTTACATTTATTTTGAGGCCATTACGCTAAATGTTAGATATTCAAAGTAGAAAGAAACTGTACAGTAGAAACTGCACCCCTCTCCCCTTCTCCCTCCCTGCCCCCAGCAGTGTCCTTTTTTTGGGAACCTGATATATCGTAACCCTAAGTTTGGGTGAATGGGTGTTTTTTCTCCCTGGCTATAAACAAAATACAGCCTTTACTTCCTTCTATGGAGAATTTCTCTCTTCCTGGCCTATTTCCAACTGATGTTCCAGGACAGAAACATAGCAATTAAGTAAGAGTTGTGACTTGCATAGTATTTCCTAATGCATTAGTTCAATTTTACACCATCTTTAATACAGATATTAAAAATCAATATATCAAGGGTATTAATGAAATGTAACAGTTAATGTTTGTTCTCAGATAGACTATTGCAGGGAAAGTGTCTAATTTAGCAAAGCTGAGTATAATGTTGGATTTTAATTATTCTGTTATAACAAAGGATAAAGTTATGCATCAAAATCAAAAGCTTCTTTGGCAGCTTTCTTTTGCATTCTGAGCTCAGCCATCTGCAGCTAGTGCTTGTTTGCCTCCTTGTCTTTGCCAATCTGTAGTTTGGTCAGCTCTACCTGAGCAGCCATATCTTGCGGGTGTAACCCTTCTGCCCATCTAAGTTGGCAGCAACAAGGGCCGGGTTCTGTATCTAGGGGTTCTGTTTCAATAACACAATGCAAAACCGGCTCGAGCCCCCACCCAGTGACCTGGGACAATTACATACCACTCCCCTGGGTACCTCTAAGAGGCAATACTTCTCCTCTCGCAAGCACGGAGTCTGAGTGTAGCAGAAAATGTTTAATAAC
>NW_020700273.1:0-2500 GCF_002925995.2 Terrapene triunguis | reverse complement strand
AATTAGTCTAAGTGCTTCCAGGGGCCAAAGTGGCCTCAGAGCCCCCGTTGAAAGTTGCTCTCCCCCCCTCCAGAGTTGAAATCTGAACTCATGCTCTTGGGTGCAGGAGGTTACATGCTGCCTACCATTACCCTCCAGACCCAGAACTGTGCAGTGGAGATTCTTCCAGTGTGGGCGGCCCATGTAGTGTGTGCCCCCCCCCCCACCATGCCTCCATCATGTGGCCTTAGGGAAAGATTAATAGATACATTAGATTCCAAGGCCAGAATGGACCAGTATGATCATCTAATCTGATTTAGGCCAGAGAATTTCTCTAAAATATTTCATAGAACAGATCTTTTAGATAACCATCCAATCTTGATTGTAAAATGGTCAGTGACAGAGAATCCACTAAAACCTTAGAAAATTGTTCCAATGGTTAATTACTCTCTCTGTCAAAAATTTACCTCTTATTTCCAGTCTGAATTTGTCTAGCTTCAACTTCCAGCCACTGGATTGTGTTACACCTTTTTCTGCTAGATTGAAGAGACCATTGTTAAATATTTGCTCCCAATATAGATATCTATAGACTGTAATTAAGTCACCCCTTAACCTTCTCTTTGTTAAGATAAATAGATTGAACTCTTTAAGTCTATCACTACAAGGCATGTTTTCTAATCCTTTAATCGTTCTCCTGGCTCTTCTCTGAACCCTCTCCAGTTTATCAACACCCTTCTTGAATTGTGGACCCCTGAACTGGACAGAGTATTCCAGCAGGAGTCACACCAGTGCCAAATACAGAGGTAAAGTAACTTCTCTACTCCTCAAGATTCCCTTGTTTATGTATCCCAAGATTGCATTTGCTGTTTTGGCCACAGCATCGCACTGGGAGCTGATTATCCACCATAAGCCCCAAATCTTTTTCAAACTCACTGCTTCCCAGGATAGAGACCTCCATCCTGTAAGTTGAGCCTATATTCTTTGTACCAAGATTTATACATCTGAATTTAGCTGTATTAAAACACATTGTTTGCTTGCACTCGGTTGACCAAGCAATCCAGATCACTCTGTCCTCTTCATTATTTACCACTCCCCCAAGTTTTGTGTCACCTGCAAACTTTATCAGTGACGATTTTATGTTTTATTCAGGTCACGGATAAAAATGTTAAATAGTGTATGGCCAAGAACCGATTCCTGTGGGACCCACTGGAAACAAATCCGCTTGATGATGTTTCCCCATTTACAATTACATTTTTAGACCTATTGGTTAGCCAGCTTTTCATCCATTTAATGTGTGTCAGTAGAGCCACACTCAAAGTATTTTCTTGGGCCTACGTCCTGGCCCAGATGTTTGTAAATAGGGTTATTTAGAGGATCCTGTCTGGGGTAGATTTGGCCTTGCATCTTCCTCCTGTGAACGGCTCTGAGAACCCCTTTTACAGTGTGTAGTTCCCTTTGGGGCTTTTTTTCAATACCCATTCTGGCCTGCACGTGCTAATCAGCAGCCTGAGCAGCTACCTGCACTGTGTCAGGACACTTTTCTTATATGGTAGCTCTGATTTCATCTGAGCAAGCATTAAAGAAATGTTCTTGGATGAAAAAATCAAACAATTTCTCGTACTGCCCTTCTGCCCCTTAACTTTTTACCCATTTTTCCTATAATCAGACATTTTATGCATAAATTTGTCATGACTGATATTGTCATGCTTCTTTAGATTTGTAAACTTTATGAAACATGATTCTATCATAATTTGAAACCTTAGCAATACAGCTTCTGTATATTTATCATAGTTTATAGCTTCCTCCTGGTCCAGGCCAGAAAAATACTGGAAAGCTTCTCCCTGAGTTTCAGTGATCAGTACAGTCATTCATTTGTCCTTAGGGGGTGCCATTGGCCTGGCATATTCTTTTAAAAGCAGTTAAGTACTCTTCTATACATTCTCAGTCTTCAAAAGGTGGACACAGTCTGTCCTAGCTGGGTAAATAGGGGGTGGGGGGATTGCCCACAGGCTGGGGAATACCTTTCTGCTACTCCAGCTCTATGGGCTCTATTTCTTGTGCCTCCATCTGACACGTATATGCTCTCTCCTCTGCTTTGATCACCTCCAGTTGTCGCTGGTGGGCCCATTCCTCTGCCTCCTCATTGGCATGGGCTGTCGGGATCACCTCCATTCATCTCTGGTGGTCCTGCTTCTTTGGCAGCTTTCTTTTGCATTCTGAGCTCAGCCATCTGCAGCTAGTCCTTGTTTGCCTCCTTGTCTTTGCCAATCTGTAGTTTGGTCAGCTCTACCTGAGCAGCCATATCTTGCGGGTGTAACCCTTCTGCCCATCTAAGTTGGCAGCAACAAGGGCCGGGTTCTGTATCTAGGGGTTCCGTTTCAATAACACAATGCAAAACCGGCTCGAGCCCCCACCCAGTGACCTGGGACAATTACATACCACCGCCCTGGGTACCTCTAAGAGGCAATACTTCCCCTCTCGCAAGCACGGAGTCTGAGTGTAGCAGAAAATGTTTAATAAC
>NW_020700272.1:0-1208 GCF_002925995.2 Terrapene triunguis | reverse complement strand
GCAAATGTTTGCCATTCACTGAACTGGCTAGCCACTGGGAGGCATTTTCAAAGCATATGTGGCAATGTGTGCTGCTCTGACTGGTGTCAGCCAGCCAGGAAATGCAAAGTGGAGTAAGTGCCCAGTGTGTAGCCCAGCTGCAGCGTGGGGTCCTTGTAATGGGTTCTCAGAACACACTGCTCAGCCTGCCCCTCTGCCATCCCCATTGGAGAAGAGAATTCACGTCCTCCCACAAGCATGCATCATAGAGGAGAGAGAGCACACGGGTGAGGCCACACGTGGTCAGCCAGGCCCATGGGGCAGGAACTCATTGCCTGGCTGTTTGGTTTGGAGGGAGCTGCTGGTTTTATGTCGTATATTAATGATGCTTAGAGCCCTGGAATTTCTGGGGGTGCTACACATCTAATTCCTCTCGAGTTTGATTAATTTTGTTAAATTTGATTAGTTGTAAACACCTTTGAGTTGGAAGTGAAGTGAACCTACCACTGAACATAATGCCAAAACGAAAATGTAAATTTACTGAATAACTAAAGACAAAATGTCCATGTTTTCATAGTAGTCAAGTAGAATGGGAAGCAGAGAGCTTGATATGCAGAGCTGGTATGTATATCTCTGTTGCAAATAAAGGTGCTCTTGATTAACAAGCTCATGGAGATTCTGAGAAACACAAGAAATTCGTTCGAGAAAAGAGCTCATCAGCAAAGTTAACAGATTATTTTGTAAAACTAGGCAGCAAATCCGAGGATGCTGTTAGTGCAGCAGAAGGCATTCTAGTGTTTCATGCTGTCATGCATCATAATAGTTTCAATGGATTGTACATCTGTTTTACTGAAAAAGATATTCCCTGATTTTGAGATAGTCCGAAAATTTTCAACTGCTCGCACCAAGACAGAAGAGATTATTAATTCTGTGCTTGCACCACATTCAGTTGACGCTGCTCGGAAAGCACTTGAAGACGATGATATTCCTTACTGTGATGTTGCTGCAGATGGAAGCAATCATGGCGCTATGAAAATATTTCCAATAATAATTCAGTATTATGACTGGAAAAATGGTGGGTCCCAATTAATTGAGATTCAGAACACACCTAATGAGACTGTTAGGTAAAAAGCAAGTCCTTACTCACCTCTCCAGCACCCGAGTTTGTGCGGAGTTGGTATGGGGCTCACAATCTGTCAGAGACCAGACACCAATTCATTGATCAACGG
>NW_020700271.1:0-7167 GCF_002925995.2 Terrapene triunguis | reverse complement strand
ATCAAGTCTGGGTTAAGTTTAAGCTCATCAAAAGTTCAGACTCAACATTCCTCCATTTGTAGCTTTGGGATAACTATTTACCAAAAGCTACACCCCATTTTAAGGAGCCAAGGGCCGCTTGGCAATTTCAGCCTGGGCCAACTCGAAGAGAGTAAGGCCCTTGGCTGAAGTAGGAAAAGAATAAACTGACCCACATGAGTCTATGAGGGAGGGGACACACTGAATACAGCAACACAGTATTATAAGGATTACTATGGCCCCAACAATACCCACCAAGAGTTTTTTAACCCACCCAAATCCAGGCAGCCAATTTCATAAGGCTCCCCACCAATCATAAGGTGGCTGGCCAGAGGAGTAGTTCTTAGCCATTTCCCTTAGATGTTTGGTACGTTGAAAAGTGTCAGAGTAGGTGTTATTTACAAAAACACAGCATTCTTTATTTATGAGGGCGCAAGTTCCTCCCTGGGCTGCTAACATTATGTCTAAAGCCATTCAGTTTTGCAAAGCTAACTGGCGCAGCTGGGACATTTCCCCGGCCTGATTCTCAAATAGGGTCGCAGTTTCATTGGTTAAAGATTCTAGTAGTCCCTGTAGACGGATGACACCACCCCTCAAGCTAATGAGACCAGCCCACCGCTGCCACGACAAACCATTACGGATATTAATATCTCTGAAGGTTTCACGGATGTTACAAACGTGGGGAAAATGAGGGGGAGTGAGGGAGATGCGAGAAGGCGGTGTTAGCCACGCTAAATAACATGACCCTGCCCAATCAGGGGAGAGAAAGTAATAAGCTTTGGGCCCGCACACCCAGTATGTTCCATACAATGCGTTTCGGGTATTCCATTTCTCAAAGTAGGAGGTAACCCACCACCCGTTGGACCACTGTTTCCCTGGTAACGCAGAGGGGTCGTTGTGCGAACTGCAGAGGCACAATTTGGTAGTGGTGTTTTTAAAGGGCAGTGTAGTACTGCTTGAGCAGTTGTAGAAGGCAATTGTATATCCCTTAGCAATTAGTTGGACACCCTCGTGATCTGAGCAGGGCTTTTTAAAAGCTGACTCTGAAGGCTTGCCCACCCATGAAAAAGTTGGATCGGGGTGAGGGATCCACATATGGGATAAGTGGGATGCGCAAGGCTTGAAGCCAAGATTTTTACTAAAGGCGGTGCCATTAAAATACATGTTGCATTTACTTGTTCCCACAAAAGTTGACCCCTTTTCTTTAACAGAACACAGTGATCCTGTTTGATTGGTTACCCTGAGATATCTGTTAATTGGCACTTCTGTTTTGTCCCATGTAAGATTGTGTTGGACTGGATTTTTTTCTCTAGCCGGTGGCATCCAAGTCATATTAGCAGTGGTCAAGGGAATGGGTGTGAAGGGGAGTCCCTGTTCTGCATTTACTGGAAATTGAGTACATACCCAGCAATTACTTCTATTTCCTAAAATACGAGTTTTAACCTCGTGGGAATATCTAATAAAAGCATTATTTTCATAAGCAGAAAATAAACTAAAAAGGCATAATAAAAAACATACAGTTGTCAGAATAAAAGGTCCTCTCATTTTTTCCGAGTCAATTTAAGTCTGATGTCTGAAAGAGGTAAGCTGGTCCACTGGTCAGAGGCAGTGTCCTCAGTGGTGGCAAGAGTTGCTGGTCCGTCACTGTGGTCCACTACGGCTGGCTTGACGTGGGAGTGGTGGATCCAGGATTTGCGTCCTTCCAGGAACACTGCAGTCTGGGTTGTTAAAAGAACTTGGTGGGGTCCAGTAAACCTCGGCTGGAGGGTGTCGCCACGAACGAACTTTTTGGCCCAGACGAAGTCCCCTGGTTGGAACGGGTGGATCTGTTCTTCCAGCGGCACGGTCTGGGAAAACTGCGAGGCTTTCCAAAGGGTACGGAGGCGAGCCTGTAGGGAGAGAAACTGGCACGCGGTCATATGATCCCCTCCCAATAGTGAAACATCAGCACGTGGTAGTGCCCCGCCTTTGAAAGGGGGGTGTCCATAGAGCAGTTCAAAGGGGGATAATCCCAATACACGGGTTGGGCGAGTACGAAGGTGAAACAGGACCAAGGGAAGTACCTGAGGCCACTTTAACCCCGTTTCCTGACAGTATTTAGCCAATGTAAACTTAAGCTCCCTATTCATACGCTCAACTTTCCCGCTAGACTGGGGGTGGTAGGGTGTATGAAAGGAGTGTGAAATGCCCAGTCCTTGTTCTAAACGGCCAAGGACATGACCAGTAAAGTGAGGTCCGCGATCTGAGTCAAGCACGAGAGGGATGCCAAAACGGGGTACAATGTCTCTAAGGAGAATCTTCGCCACTGTGGCAGCAGTACAATTAGCAGTAGGAAAAGCTTTGACCCAGGAAGTCAGAGGGCAAATCAAAACAAGGAGGTACTTTTTCCCAAAAGCCTTTGGCATATCTGCAAAGTCAATTTGAAGATGTTGAAATGGAGCAGCAGGCGGAGGTCTTCCACCCTTAATTTTGTTAAGAGGCGGAGCAGGTCCATTACGCTGACATGTGCTGCATACTTTCACTATTGACAGGCAGTAGGGTTGAATGCCTGGAGCATACCAAAAGCGAGTGATGGTGTCCACAAGGGCGTGCGTGCCGTAGTGACCCCCCTTATCATGGTGCCAGCGAACTGCCACGGGGTATGTGGAGCGAGGGAGGCAGGCTCGGCCATTCGGCATAAGCCAGGTCCCTTTGACCAGAGTGGCTCCGAGGCTCTTCCACGACTGTAGTTCAGCAGCGGGTACTGGTACGGGGTGCGGTGGAGTAAAGGAGGAGGCTGCAATAGCCAACGTGGGCATGGCTAAGGGTAAGACGGCAGCCGTCTTGGCGGAGGCGTCAGCCAGGGCATTCCCACGGGTGACGGGGCTATTATCTTTAGTATGGGCCCGGCAGTGAACTACAGCCAGGACCAAGGGTTCTTGGAGGGCGTCCAAAAGCTTGTGGATGAGGGGGAGGTGCTGAATGGGTTTACCGGCAGCTGTCTGGAAACCTCGAAACTTCCAGAGGTGGATGTGACAATGCACAACTCCAAAAGCATACTTGCTATCAGTAAAAATGGTAACGGTCTTACCAGCGGCCAACTGGCAAGCTTGGGCCAGGGCATAGAGTTTGGCGGCTTGGGCTCCCCAGTTGCCTGGCAGTGAGGCGGCCTCTTGAATGTCCCATTCAGAGGTGACTGCATAACCGGTGAAACGCTTGCCATTAACATAGAAGGAGCTTCCGTCCGAGAAGAGGATGCAATCAGGGTTGTCCAGTGGCACATCAAACAGGTTGTCCCTTATCTGTAAGATGCTATAAACTACTTCCACACAGTCGTGCTGATCCTGGAGGACTGGCAGGTCAGGAAGCAAGGTAGCTGGATTAAGGGGCCCACACCTTTTAAAAATTAGGTTAGTGTTTTCTAAGAGTTCGGCCTCTCGCTGTTGCTGACGATGGGCCGAAAAGACTTGGGTTGTGCCCCTACGCAGAAGGGCTGACAAGGCATGAGAGGTTCAAACCGTGGTAAAATGACCCAGGGTCAGGCTCTTTGCCTTTGTGATCAGCAGGGCAGCTGCTGCCAGAGTCCGGGTGCAGGATGGGGTTCCCTGAGCGACAGCGTCGATCTGCTGAGAGTAAAAAGCAAGCGGGAAATGGTGGGGCCCGCTCAGCTGGGTAAGGACGCCACTAGCAATTCTGCCCCTCTCGTGGACAAAAAGGTGAAAGGGTTTGCTGTAATTGGGGGGGGCGGAGAGACATGGAGGAGGCCACACTGTCCTTGAGTAACTGAAAGGCTTGGATCGTGTCTGGGGACCACTGCAAAGGGTCAGGAGCAAGGTTAGCAGTGAGTCAGTGGAGCGGTTTGCTTAACTCCCCGCAGGACGGCAACCAGGGGTGACAGAAGCCAATTAATCCTAAGAAACCTCAAAGTTGTTTCTTGGTGTTTGGCAGAGGGCAGTTTTGGATAGTTTTTATGCGGACTGGGTCCATTTGTCTTCCCTCTGGGGTTAACAGGAAGCCCAGATATCGGACCTTCTGTGAGACCCACTGAATCTTGTTAGGGTCTACCTTGTGGCCTCTGGTGTGTAGGTATAATAAAAGTGCCTTACCATCGATGCGGAGGGCAGCTTCTTCGCGGTTACCTAATAGGATGTCATCTACGTATAGGACTAACGTGGATTCCTGCGGACTGGTGAAGCCTTCCAAGTCGTGGCGGAGGCATTGGCTGAAAATCGTGGGGCTGTCTCTGTAGCCTTGAGGAAGTCGTTGCCAGACATAACTTTGTCCCTCCCAGGTGAAACCAAAGAGATACTGAGAGTCTGGGTGCACAGGAATGCTGAAAAAGGCTGATTTTAAGTCAATAACAGTGAACCACTCAGCATCCCAGGGGATTTGGCTGATGATAGTAGCTGGATCAGGAACTACTGCATGAAGAGGGACCACATACTGATTAACAACCCGTAGATCCTGTACAAAGCGCCAACGAATAGGGTTTCCGTCCTTTTTAGGAGGCTTTTTGACAGGCAGTATAGGGGTGTTACAGGGAGTGCGCTGAGGGCGGACTAGCTTTTGTGCAATGAATCCCTCGATAATGGGGCGGATGCCCTCCCGGGCTTCCAGCGACAGGGGGTATTGAGGGACTGACGGGGGGGTTAAGGAGGGCTTTACTTGAATCCTTACTGGCTCTGCCGAAAGGAGCAGGCCAACATCAGTGTCAGAAATTCCCCAGAGGGTTAAAGGCAAGTCAGTGAGGTCAGGGGAGAGAGGGGGAGGGTTTTCCAATTACCCTGAGTTGGGGCCGAATCTCCTAACACTGTCATCAATAATCCTACACCTTCAGGAGTGCAGGTTAAAGTAGCCTCAAGCTTACAGAGTAAATCCCGGCCCAAAGGGATCGGACAAGCTGGGGAAAAAAGAAAACGGTGAGAAAAACATTTATCAGCATAAATAACATTTAGAGGCAAAGTGAGTTCCAGAGACTGTGGGTTGCCCTCCACCCCAGTTGCAGTTTTAACCTCAGAGGATAGCCAGGGAGAGGGGGCATGATTTAAAAGAGAGAAAGTAGCTCCAGTATCAATGAGGAAAGAGACAGGCAGTCCTTGGACTGAAAGGGTTAGACGAGGCTCTTTGCTGGGAGGGGAGAAAGTGAGGAAGGAGCCGGCTAAAGACATTAAGGAAATAAGACCATCACATTGTTTGCCTTCGCCCCCGGGGTACCTTCATTGAGGAGGCTGAGTTTGCTGCAGCTGCTGCTGTTGCCCGTAGTTGATCCAGGCCTGGGGAACGGGCTGAGCTGGTGGTGCAGGGGTGTATTTGTCCCTGGTGTAAGTATCTGCGGATGCGACCGGACCCTCTGGGCGTCCCCAGGGGCATTCACGTTTAAAGTGACCGGGCTGTCCGCACTGAAAACAATTTCCTGGTGGCTGGGGTTGCCAGGACCCTTTTCCCCGAGCACCCTGAAATCCCCTGCCACGGCCACGGCCTCTGCCTCGAACACCGCCGCGAAAAGCTAAAGCCATCAACTTATATTCTTCCTTTTTCTCTTTCTTTTTACTACTTTCCCTTTCTTTCTCCCATGCAAAATCAGCTACGTTCAACACTGAAGTGACTGACTCACCTCCCCAACCAGGGCGAAACTTTAAGAAATAATCCCTTACAGGGGGCACTGACTGATTTACAAAAAACGAAATAAGAGTAGGGTGGTCTGCTTCTCTCTCAGGATCCATCTGAGTGAACATTCGGGCCCCCTCCAATAGCCTCGACCAGAACTTTTTGGGTGGCTCATCAGATTCCTGCCGAATCTGCATGAATTTAGCCTGATTAGGCGAGCCATTTCTTTGAGTCTCTCTAACAATCGCTCTCGATCTGTTCGCAGCTGAGTCAGCCTTGGCTGACTCCAGTCTAGGGGATTCCAGCCAGCGGCTTGATCCCGCCTATCCATCCAAGTAGTATTAACCGCATCGCTATCCCCCCATGTCCTTTTTGCCATCCACAATTTACTACGTTCCTCTCCGGTCAAAACTCTACTTAACAACTGATCTACATCCGTATAAGTAGGATTATGACTTGAAAACAATCTTTCTAAAAGTTCTGTGATCTTTCGGGGATTTTCCCCAAAGGACCCTGACAACCGTCCCCACTCTTTCAAGTCCCATTCTAGCCATCCTTTATATTCCACAATATTAGTATGTTGTAACTGGCCATTATTGTCCACAAAAGGTTGGTCGTGCACCTGTAAAGGCATTTCTCTACTTACACCTTTATCACTCACAAAAGGTTTGGCGGAGGCAGCCTCTGGGCTATCCTCAGGGGAGGGGTATGCATCCTGCTGCATCTGCTTGATCTTTTGCCTAGTAATTACTCCTCCCGAGGTGTGCCCTTCCATTTCCCCCTTATCCCTCTGCAGAGATTCCGATCTGGAGTCCTGCAGATTCCCCTCTGAGCCCTGGAGAGAGTCCCCCTGCGGAGGAATAGGGGCAGGTGCAGTGGGGACCAACTGACGAGTCAAAACACGCCGTGGTTTACACCCTTCATTGAAATAACATGGAGGGGGTTCACTCTCGGGAGAATACCTGACTGCCATAATTTTTAAAGATTTCCACAGCTCTGCTGCTGTGTCCCAACAAAACCAGTAACATAACTGTCCCGGATGGTCTTTTTCGATCTGGCTCCTTACTCCTCTTAAGGCAGCCTGTTCGAAAGAGCCATACGAAGGCCACCTCATCTCCGGGTCAGCCAATACCGCGGTATACCCAGTCCAATTCCTTACACACAGTGTGTACAACTTCCTCCTAGACATTCCTGTCTGTACTGGGAGTTTCCCTTCGTTCCATAACTTATTTACAATCCCCAGCGGACTCTCAAGAGGCACGCTAGTCCCTTGACCCATGGTGTCTGACAGGAGCCCTCCAACTGGCGTTTATCCTGCTGTCCAGTACACGACCCCTCAATATTGAATTGGCTGGGAGAAATCTCCCGTGGCGCCTGCCAATTCGTATATGAGTGGTCTGACCACTGGACAGAGGCACCGCACCAGAAGGAAATCCCGGACGAGCCCCCAAATTGTTAGGTAAAAAGCAAGTCCTTACTCACCTCTCCAGTACCCGAGTTTGTGCGGAGTTGGTATGGGCTCACAATCTGTCAGAGACCAGACACCAATTCATTGATCAACGG
>NW_020700270.1:0-7068 GCF_002925995.2 Terrapene triunguis | reverse complement strand
GCAATTTCAGCCTGGGCCAACTCGAAGAGAGTAAGGCCCTTGGCTGACGTAGGAAAAGAATAAACTGACCCACATGAGTCTATGAGGGAGGGGACACACTGAATACAGCAACACAGTATTATAAGGATTACTATGGCCCCAACAATACCCACCAAGAGTTTTTTAACCCACCCAAATCCAGGCAGCCAATTCCATAAGGCTCCCCACCAATCATAAGGTGGCTGGCCAGAGTAGTAGTTCTTAGCCATTTCCCTTAGATGTTTGGTACATTGAAAAGTGTCAGAGTAGGTGTCATTTACAAAAACACAGCATTCTTCATTTATGAGGGCGCAAGTTCCTCCCTGGGCTGCTAACATTATGTCTAAAGCCATTCGGTTTTGCAAAACTAACTGGCGCAGCTGGGACATTTCCCTGGCCTGATTCTCAAATAGGGTCGCAGTTTCATTGGTTAAAGATTCTAGTAGTCCCTGTAGACGGATGACACCACCCCTCAAGCTAATGAGACCAGCCCACCGCTGCCACGACAAACCATCACGGATATTAATATCTCTGAAGGTTTCACGGATGTTACGAACGTGGGGAAAATGAGGGGGAGTGAGGGAGATGCGAGAAGGCGGTGTTAGCCACGCTAAATAACATGACCCTGCCCAATCAGGGGAGAGAAAGTAATAAGCTTTGGGCCCGCACACCCAGTATGTTCCATACAATGCGTTTCGGGTATTCCATTTCTCAAAGTAGGAGGTAACCCACCACCCGTTGGACCACTGTTCCCCTGGTAACGCAGAGGGGTCGTTGTGCGAACTGCAGAGGCACAATTTGGTAGTGGTGTTTTCAAAGGGCAGTGTAGTACTGCTTGAGCAGTTGTAGAAGGCAATCGTATATCCCTTAGCAATTAGTTGGACACCCTTGTGATCTGAGCAGGGCTTCTTAAAAGCTGACTCTGAAGGCATGCCCACCCATGAAAAAGTTGGATCGGGGTGAGGGATCCACATATGGGATAAGTGGGATGCGCAAGGCTTGAAGCCAAGATTTTTACTAAAGGCGGTGCCATTAAAATACATGTTGCATTTACTTGTTCCCACAAAAGTTGACCCCTTTTCTTTAACAAAACACAGTGATCCTGTCTGATTGGTTACCCTGAGATATCTGTTAATTGGCACTCCTGTTTGGTCCCATGTAAGATTGTGTTGGACTGGATCTTTTACTCTAGCCGGTGGCATCCAAGTCATATTAGCAGTGGTCAGGGGAATGGGTGTGAAGGGGAGTCCCTGTTCTGCATTTACTGGAAATTGAGTACATACCCAGCAATTACTTCTATTTCCTAAAATACGAGTTTTAACCTCGTGGGAATATCTAATAAAAGCATTATCTTCATAAGCAGAAAATAAACTAAAAAGACATAATAAAAAACATACAGTTGTCAGAATAAAAGGTCCTCTCATTTTTGCCGAGTCAATTTAAGTCTGATGTCTGAAAGAGGTAAGCTGGTCCACTGGCCGGAGGCAGTGTCCTCAGTGGTGGCAAGAGCTGCTGGTCCGTCACTGTGGTCCACTACGGCTGGCTTGACGTGGGAGTGGTGGATCCAGGATTTGCGTCCTTCCAGGAACACTGCAGTCTGGGTTGTTAAAAGAACTTGGTGGGGTCCAGTAAACCTCGGCTGGAGGGTGTCGCCACGAACGAACTTTTTGGCCCAGACGAAGTCCCCTGGTTGGAACGGGTGGATCTGTTCTTCCAGCGGCACGGTCTGGGAAAACTGCGAGGCTTTCCAAAGGGTACGGAGGCGAGCCAGTAGGGAGAGAAACTGGCACGCGGTCATATGATCCCCTCCCAATAGTGAAACATCAGCACGTGGTAGCGCCCCGCCTTTGAAAGGGGGGTGTCCATAGAGCAGTTCAAAGGGGGATAATCCCAATACACGGGTTGGGCGAGTACGAAGGTGAAACAGGACCAAGGGAAGTACCTGAGGCCACTTTAACCCTGTTTCCTGACAGTATTTAGCCAATGTAAACTTAAGCTCCCTATTCATACGCTCAACTTTCCCGCTAGACTGGGGGTGGTAGGGTGTATGAAAGGAGTGTGAAATGCCCAATCCTTGTTCTAAACGGCCAAGGACATGACCAGTAAAGTGAGGTCCGCGATCTGAGTCAAGCACGAGAGGGATGCCAAAACGGGGTACAATGTCTCTAAGGATAATCTTCGCCACTGTGGCAGCAGTACAATTAGCAGTAGGAAAAGCTTCGACCCAGGAAGTCAGAGGGCAAACCAAAACAAGGAGGTGCTTTTTCCCAAAAGCCTTTGGCATATCTGCAAAGTCAATTTGAAGATGTTGAAATGGAGCAGCAGGCGGAGGTCTTCCACCCTTAATTTTGTTAAGAGGCGGAGCAGGTCCATTACGCTGACATGTGCTGCATGCTTTCACTATTGACAGGCAGTAGGGTTGAATGCCTGGAGCATACCAAAAGCGAGCGATGGTGTTCACAAGGGCGTGCGTGCCGTAGTGACCCCCCTTATCATGGTGCCAGTGAACTGCCACGGGGTATGTGGAGCGAGGGAGGCAGGCTCGGCCATCCGGCATAAGCCAGGTCCCTTTGACCAGAGTGGCTTCGAGGCTCTCCCACGACTGTAGTTCAGCACCGGGTACTGGTGCAGGGTGCGGTGGAGTAAAGGAGGAGGCTGCAATAGCCAACGTGGGCATGGCTAAGGGTAAGACGGCAGCCGTCTTGGCGGAGGCGTCAGCCAGGGCATTCCCACGGGTGACGGGGCTATCATCTTTAGTATGGGCCCGGCAGTGAACTACAGCCAGGACCGAGGGTTCTTGGAGGGCGTCCAAAAGCTTGTGGATGAGGGGGAGGTGCTGAATGGGTTTACCGGCAGCTGTCTGGAAACCTCAAAACTTCCAGAGGTGGATGTGACAATGCACAACTCCAAAAGCATACTTGCTATCAGTAAAAATAGTGACGGTCTTACCAGCGGCCAACTGGCAAGCTCGGGCCAGGGCATAGAGTTCGGCGGCTTGGGCTCCCCAGTTGCCTGGCAGTGAGGCGGCCTCTTGAATGTCCCATTCAGAGGTGACTGCATAACCGGTGAAACGCTTGCCATCAACATAGAAGGAGCTTCCATCCGAGAAGAGGATGCAATCAGGGTTGTCCAGTGGCACGTCAAACAGGTTGTCCCTTATCTGTAAGATGCTATAAACTACTTCCACACAGTCGTGCTGATCCTGGAGGACTGGCAGGTCAGGAAGCAAGGTAGCTGGATTAAGGGGCCCACACCTTTCAAAAATTAGGTTAGTGTCTTCTAAGAGTTCGGCCTCTAGTTGTTGCTGGCGATGGGCCGAAAAGACTTGGGTTGTGCCCCTACGCAGAAGGGCTGACAAGGCATGAGAGGTCCAAACCGTGGTAAAATGACCCAGGGTCAGGCTCTTTGCCTTTGTGATCAGCAGGGCAGCTGCTGCCAGAGTCTGGGTGCAGAATGGGGTTCCCTGAGTGACAGGGTCGATCTGCTGAGAGTAAAAAGCAAGCGGGAAATGGTAGGGCCCGCTCAGCTGGGTAAGGACGCCACTAGCAATTCCGCCCCTCTCGTGGACAAAAAGGTGAAAGGGTTTGCTGTAATTGGGGGGGCGGAGAGACATGGAGGAGGCCACACTGTCCTTGAGTAACTGAAAGGCTTGGATCGTGTCCGGGGACCACTGCAAAGGGTCAGGAGCAAGGTTAGCAGTGAGTCGGTGGAGCGGTTTGCTTAACTCCCCGCAGGACGGCAGCCAGGGGCGACAGAAGCCAATTAATCCTAAGAAACCTCGAAGTTGTTTCTTGGTGTTTGGCAGAGGGCAGTTTTGGATAGTCTTTATGCGGACTGGGTCCATTTGTCTCCCCTCTGGGGTTAACAGGAAGCCCAGATATCAGACCTTCTGTGAGACCCACTGAATCTTGTTAGGGTCTACCTTGTGGCCTCTGGTGTGTAGGTATAATAAAAGTGCCTTACCATCGATGCGGAGGGCAGCTTCTTCGCGGTTACCTAATAGGATGTCATCTACGTATAGGACTAACATGGATCCCTGCGGACTGGTGAAGCCTTCCAAGTCGTGGCGGAGGCATTGGCTGAAAATCGTGGGGCTGTCTCTGTAGCCTTGAGGAAGTCATTGCCAGACATAACTTTGTCCCTCCCAGGTGAAACCAAAGAGATACTGAGAGTCTGGGTGCACAGGAATGCTGAAAAAGGCTGATTTTAAGTCAATAACAGTGAACCACTCAGCATCCCAGGGGATCTGGCTGATGATAGTAGCTGGATCAGGAACTACTGCATGAAGAGGGACCACATACTGATTAACAACCCGTAGATCCTGTACAAAGCGCCAACGAATAGGGTCTCCGTCCTTTTTAGGAGGCTTTATGACAGGCAGTATAGGGGTGTTACAGGGAATGCGCTGAGGGCGGACTAGCTTTTGTGCAATGAATCCCTCGATAATGGGGCGGATGCCCTCCCGGGCTTCCAGCGACAGGGGGTATTGAGGGACTGACGGGGGGGTTAAGGAGGGCTTCACTTGAATCCTTACTGGCTCTGCCGAAAGGAGCAGGCCAACATCAGTGTCAGAAATTCCCCAGAGGGTTAAAGGCAAGTCAGTGAGGTCAGGGGAGAGAGGGGGGGGTTTCCCAATTACCCTGAGTTGGGGCCGAATCTCCTAACACTGTCATCAATAATCCTACCCCTTCAGGAATGCAGGTTAAAGTAGCCTCAAGCTTACAGAGTAAATCCCGGCCCATCAAAGGGATCGGACAAGCTGGGGGAAAAAGAAAACGGTGAGAAAAACATTTATCAGCATAAATAACATTTAGAGGCAAAGTGAGTCCCAGAGACTGTGGGTTGCCCTCCACCCCAGTTGCAGTTTTAACCTCAGAGGATAGCCAGGGAGAGGGGGCATGATTTAAAAGAGAGAAAGTAGCTCCAGGATCAATGAGGAAAGAGACAGGCAGTCCTTGAACTGAAAGGGTTAGACGAGGCTCTTTGCTGGGAGGGGAGAAAGTGAGGAAGGAGCCGGCTAAAGACATTAAGGAAATAAGACCATCACATTGTTTGCCTTCGCCCCCGGGGTACCGTCATTGAGGCTGAGTTTGCTGCAGCTGCTGCTGTTGCTCGTAGTTGATCCAGGCCTGGGGAATGGGCTGAGCTGGTGGTGCAGGGGTGTATTCGTCCCTGGTGTAAGTATCTGCGGATGCGACCGGACCCTCTGGGCGTCCCCAGGGGCATTCACGTTTAAAGTGACCGGGCTGTCCGCACTGAAAACAATTTCCTGGTGGCTGGGGTTGCCAGGACCCTCTTCCCCGAGCACCCTGAAATCCCCTGCCACGGCCTCTGCCTCGAACACCGCCGCGAAAAGCTAAAGCCATCAACTTATATTCTTCCTTTTTCTCTTTCTTTTTACTACTTTCCCTTTCTTTCTCCCATGCAAAATCAGCTACGTCCAACACTGAAGTGACTGACTCACCTCCCCAACCAGGGCAAAACTTTAAGAAATAATCCCTTACAGGGGGCACTGACTGATTCACAAAAAACGAAATAAGAGTAGGGTGGTCTGCTTCTCTCTCAGGATCCATCTGAGTGAACATTCGGGCCCCCTCCAATAGCCTCGACCAGAACTTTCTGGGTGGCTCATCAGATTCCTGCCGAATCTGCATGAACTTAGCCTGATTAGGCGAGCGGCGAGCCATTTCTTTGAGTCTCTCTAACAATCGCTCTCGATCTGTTCGCAGCTGAGTCAGCCTTGGCTGACTCCAGTCTAGGGGATTCCAGCCAGCGGCTTGATCCCGCCTATCCATCCAAGTAGTATTAACCGCATCGCTATCCCCCTATGTCCTTTCTGCCATCCACAATCTACTACGTTCCTCTCCGGTCAAAACTCTACTTAACAACTGATCTACATCCGTATAAGTAGGATTATGACTTGAAAACAATCTTTCTAAAAGTTCTGTGATCTTTCGGGGATTTTCCCCAAAGGACCCTGACAACCGTCCCCACTCTTTCAAGTCCCATTCTAGCCATCCTTTATATTCCACAATATTAGTATGTTGTAACTGGCCATCATTGCCCACAAAAGGTTGGTCGTGCACCTGTAAAGGCATTTCTCTACTTACACCTTTATCACTCACAAAAGGTTTGGCGGAGGCAGCCTCTGGGCTATCCTCAGGGGAGGGGTATGCAACCTGCTGCATCTGCTTGATCTTTTGCCTAGTAATTACTCCTCCCGAGGTGTGCCCTTCCATTTCCCCCTTATCCCTCTGCAGAGATTCCAATCTGGAGTCCTGCAGATTCCCCTCTGCGCCCTGGAGAGAGTCCCCCTGCGGAGGAATAGGGGCAGGTGCAGTGGGGACCAACTGACGAGTCAAAACACGCCGTGGTTTACACCCTTCATTGAAATAACATGGAGGGGGTTCACTCTCGGGAGAATACCTGACTGCCATAATTTTTAAAGATTTCCACAGCTCTGCTGCTGTGTCCCAACAAAACCAGTAACATAACTGTCCCGGATGGTCTTTTTCGATCTGGCTCCTTACTCCTCTTAAGGCAGCCTGTTCGAAAGAGCCATACGAAGGCCACCTCATCTCCGGGTCGGCCAATACCGCGGTATACCCAGTCCAATTCCTTACACACAGTGTGTACAACTTCCTCCTAGACATTCCTGTCTGTACTGGGAGTTTCCCTTCGTTCCATAACTTATTTACAATCCCCAACGGACTCTCAAGAGGCACGCTAGTCCCTTGACCCATGGTGTCTGACAGGAGCCCTCCAACTGGCGTTTATCCTGCTGTCCAGTACACGACCCCTCAATATTGAATTGGCTGGGAGAAATCTCCCGTGGCGCCTGCCAATTCGTATCTGAGTGGTCTGACCACTGGACAGAGGCACCGCACCAGAAGGAAATCCCGGACGAGCCCCCAAATTGTTAGGTAAAAAGCAAGTCCTTACTCACCTCTCCAGCACCCGAGTTCGTGCGGAGTTGGTATGGGGCTCACAATCTGTCAGAGATCAGACACCAATTCGTTGATCAACGGGCTCACACTATCCTTAGCTTAA
>NW_020700269.1:0-7031 GCF_002925995.2 Terrapene triunguis | reverse complement strand
CCCTTGGCTGAAGTAGGAAAAGAATAAACTGACCCACATGAGTCTATGAGGGAGGGGACACACTGAATACAGCAACACAGTATTATAAGGATTACTATGGTCCCAACAATACCCACCAAAGAGTTTTTTAACCCACCCAAATCCAGGCAGCCAATTCCATAAGGCTCCCCACCAATCATAAGGTGGCTGGCCAGAGGAGTAGTTCTTAGCCATTTCCCTTAGATGTTTGGTACGTTGAAAAGTGTCAGAGTAGGTGTCATTTACAAAAACACAGCATTCTTCATTTATGAGGGCGCAAGTTCCTCCCTGGGCTGCTAACATTATGTCTAAAGCCATTCGGTTTTGCAAAGCTAACTGGCGCAGCTGGGACATTTCCCCGGCCTGATTCTCAAATAGGGTCGCAGTTTCATTGGTTAAAGATTCTAGTAGTCCCTGTAGACGGATGACACCACCCCTCAAGCTAATGAGACCAGCCCACCACTGCCACGACAAACCATCACGGATAGTAATATCTCTGAAGGTTTCACGGATGTTACGAACGTGGGGAAAATGAGGGGGAGTGAGGGAGATGCGAGAAGGCGGTGTTAGCCACGCTAAATAACATGACCCTGCCCAATCAGGGGAGAGAAAGTAATAAGCTTTGGGCCCGCACACCCAGTATGTTCCATACAATGCGTTTCGGGTATTCCATTTCTCAAAGTAGGAGGTAACCCACCACCCATTGGACCACTGTTCCCCTGGTAACGCAGAGGGGTCGTTGTGCGAACTGCAGAGGCACAATTTGGTAGTGGTGTTTTCAAAGGGCAGTGTAGTACTGCTTGAGCAGTTGTAGAAGGCAATCGTATATCCCTTAGCAATTAGTTGGACACCCTCGTGATCTGAGCAGGGCTTCTTAAAAGCTGACTCTGAAGGCTTGCCCACCCATGAAAAAGTTGGATCGGGGTGAGGGATCCACATATGGGATAAGTGGGATGCGCAAGGCTTGAAGCCAAGATTTTTACTAAAGGCGGTGCCATTAAAATACATGTTGCATTTACTTGTTCCCACAAAAGTTGACCCCTTTTCTTTAACAAAACACAGTGATCCTGTCTGATTGGTTACTCTGAGATATCTATTAATTGGCACTCCTGTTTTGTCCCATGTAAGATTGTGTTGGACTGGATCTTTTACTCTAGCCGGTGGCATCCAAGTCATATTAGCAGTGGTCAGGGGAATGGGTGTGAAGGGGAGTCCTTGTTCTGCATTTACTGGAAATTGAGTACATACCCAGCAATTACTTCTATTTCCTAAAATACGAGTTTTAACCTCATGGGAATATCTAATAAAAGCATTATCTTCATAAGCAGAAAATAAACTAAAAAGGCATAATAAAAAACATACAGTTGTCAGAATAAAAGGTCCTCTCATTTTTGCCGAGTCAATTTAAGTCTGATGTCTGAAAGAGGTAAGCTGGTCCACTGGTCGGAGGCAGTGTCCTCAGTGGTGGCAAAAGCTGCTGGTCCGTCACTGTGGTCCACTACGGCTGGCTTGACGTGGGAGTGGTGGATCCAGGATTTGCGTCCTTCCAGGAACACTGCAGTCTGGGTTGTTAAAAGAACCTGGTGGGGTCCAGTAAACCTCGGCTGGAGGGTGTCGCCACGAACGAACTTTTTGGCCCAGACGAAGTCCCCTGGTTGGAACGGGTGGATCTGTTCTTCCAGCGGCACGGTCTGGGAAAACTGCGAGGCTTTCCAAAGGGTACGGAGGCGAGCCTGTAGGGAGAGAAACTGGCACGCGGTCATATGATCCCCTCCCAATAGTGAAACATCAGCACGTGGTAGCGCCCCGCCTTTGAAAGGGGGGTGTCCATAGAGCAGTTCAAAGGGGGATAATCCCAATACACGGGTTGGGCGAGTACGAAGGTGAAACAGGACCAAGGGAAGTACCTGAGGCCACTTTAACCCTGTTTCCTGACAGTATTTAGCCAATGTAAACTTAAGCTCCCTATTCATACGCTCAACTTTCCCGCTAGACTGGGGGTGGTAGGGTGTATGAAAGGAGTGTGAAATGCCCAGTCCTTGTTCTAAACGGCCAAGGACATGACCAGTAAAGTGAGGTCCGCGATCTGAGTCAAGCACGAGAGGGATGCCAAAACGGGGTACAATGTCTCTAAGGAGAATCTTCGCCACTGTGGCAGCAGTACAATTAGCAGTAGGAAAAGCTTCGACCCAGGAAGTCAGAGGGCAAACCAAAACAAGGAGGTGCTTTTTCCCAAAAGCCTTTGGCATATCTGCAAAGTCAATTTGAAGATGTTGAAATGGAGCAGCAGGCGGAGGTCTTCCACCCTTAATTTTGTTAAGAGGCGGAGCAGGTCCATTACGCTGACATGTGCTGCATGCTTTCACTATTGACAGGCAGTAGGGTTGAATGCCTGGAGCATACCAAAAGCGAGTGATGGTGTCCACAAGGGCGTGCGTGCCGTAGTGACCCCCCTTATCATGGTGCCAGCGAACTGCCACGGGGTATGTGGAGCGAGGGAGGCAGGCTCGGCCATCCGGCATAAGCCAGGTCCCTTTGACCAGAGTGGCTCCGAGGCTCTCCCACGACTGTAGTTCAGCAGCGGGTACTGGTACGGGGTGCGGTGGAGTAAAGGAGGAGGCTGCAATAGCCAACGTGGGCATGGCTAAGGGTAAGACGGCAGCCGTCTTGGCGGAGGCGTCAGCCAGGGCATTCCCACGGGTGACGGGGCTATCATCTTTAGTATGGGCCCGGCAGTGAACTACAGCCAGGACCGAGGGTTCTTGGAGGGCGTCCAAAAGCTTGTGGATGAGGGGGAGGTGCTGAATGGGTTTACCGGCAGCTGTCTGGAAACCTCGAAACTTCCAGAGGTGGATGTGACAATGCACAACTCCAAAAGCATACTTGCTATCAGTAAAAATGGTAACGGTCTTACCAGCGGCCAACTGGCAAGCTCGGGCCAGGGCATAGAGTTCGGCGGCTTGGGCTCCCCAGTTGCCTGGCAGTGAGGCGGCCTCTTGAATGTCCCATTCAGAGGTGACTGCATAACCGGTGAAACGCTTGCCATCAACATAGAAGGAGCTTCCGTCCGAGAAGAGGATGCAATCAGGGTTGTCCAGTGGCACGTCAAACAGGTTGTCCCTTATCTGTAAGATGCTATAAACTACTTCCACACAGTCGTGCTGATCCTGGAGGACTGGCAGGTCAGGAAGCAAGGTAGCTGGATTAAGGGGCCCACACCTTTCAAAAATTAGGTTAGTGTCTTCTAAGAGTTTGGCCTCTAGCTGTTGCTGACGATGGGCCGAAAAGACTTGGGTTGTGCCCCTACGCAGAAGGGCTGACAAGGCATGAGAGGTCCAAACCGTGGTAAAATGACCCAGGGTCAGGCTCTTTGCCTTTGTGATCAGCAGGGCAGCTGCTGCCAGAGTCCGGGTGCAGGATGGGGTTCCCTGAGCGACAGGGTCGATCTGCTGAGAGTAAAAAGCAAGCGGGAAATGGTGGGGCCCGCTCAGCTGGGTAAGGACGCCACTAACAATTCCGCCCCTCTAGTGGACAAAAAGGTGAAAGGGTTTGCTGTAACTGGGGGGGCGGAGAGACATGGAGGAGGCCACACTGTCCTTGAGTAACTGAAAGGCTTGGATCGTGTCCGGGGACCACTGCAAAGGGTCAGGAGCAAGGTTAGCAGTGAGTCGGTCGAGCGGTTTGCTTAACTCCCCGCAGGACGGCAACCAGGGGCGACAGAAGCCAATTAATCCTAAGAAACCTCGAAGTTGTTTCTTGGTGTTTGGCAGAGGGCAGTTTTGGATAGTCTTTATGCGGACTGGGTCCATTTGTCTCCCCTCTGGGGTTAACAGGAAGCCCAGATATCAGACCTTCTGTGAGACCCACTGAATCTTGTTAGGGTCTACCTTGTGGCCTCTGGTGTGTAGGTATAATAAAAGTGCCTTACCATCGATGCGGAGGGCAGCTTCTTCGCGGTTACCTAATAGGATGTCATCTACGTATAGGACTAACGTGGATCCCTGCGGACTGGTGAAGCCTTCCAAGTCGTGGCGGAGGCATTGGCTGAAAATCGTGGGGCTGTCTCTGTAGCCTTGAGGAAGTCATTGCCAGACATAACTTTGTCCCTCCCAGGTGAAACCAAAGAGATACTGAGAGTCTGGGTGCACAGGAATGCTGAAAAAGGCTGATTTTAAGTCAATAACAGTGAACCACTCAGCATCCCAGGGGATTTGGCTGATGATAGTAGCTGGATCAGGAACTACTGCATGAAGAGGGACCACATACTGATTAACAACCCGTAGATCCTGTACAAAGCGCCAACGAATAGGGTCTCCGTCCTTTTTAGGAGGCTTTTTGACAGGCAGTATAGGGGTGTTACAGGGAGTGCGCTGAGGGCGGACTAGCTTTTGTGCAATGAATCCCTCGATAATGGGGCGGATGCCCTCCCGGGCTTCCAGCGACAGGGGGTATTCAGGGACTGACGGGGGGGGGGGTTAAGGAGGGCTTCACTTGAATCCTTACTGGCTCTGCCGAAAGGAGCAGGCCAACATCAGTGTCAGAAATTCCCCAGAGGGTTAAAGGCAAGTCAGTGAGGTCAGGGGAGAGAGAGGAGGGGGTTTCCCAATTACCCTGAGTTGGGGCCGAATCTCCTAACACTGTCATCAATAATCCTACCCCTTCAGGAGTGCAGGTTAAAGTAGCCTCAAGCTTACAGAGTAAATCCCGGCCCATCAAAGGGACCGGACAAGCTGGGGAAAAAAGAAAACGGTGAGAAAAACATTTATCAGCATCAATAACATTTAGAGGCAAAGTGAGTCCCAGAGACTGTGGGTTGCCCTCCACCCCAGTTGAAGTTTTAACCTCAGATGATAGCCAGGGAGAGGGGGCATGATTTAAAAGAGAGAAAGTAGCTCCAGTATCAATGAGGAAAGAGACAGGCAGTCCTTGGACTGAAAGGGTTAGACGAGGCTCTTTGCTGGGAGGGGAGAAAGTGAGGAAGGAGCCGGCTAAAACATTAAGGAAATAAGACCATCACATTGTTTGCCTTCGCCCCTGGGGTACCGTCATTGAGGAGGCTGAGTTTGCTGCAGCTGCTGCTGTTGCCCGTAGTTGATCCAGGCCTGGGGAACGGGCTGAGCTGGTGGTGCAGGGGTGTATTCGTCCCTGGTGTAAGTATCTGCGGATGCGACCGGACCCTCTGGGCGTCCCCAGGGGCATTCACGTTTAAAGTGACCGGGCTGTCCGCACTGAAAACAATTTCCTGGTGGCTGGGGTTGCCAGGACCCTCTTCCCCGAGCACCCTGAAATCCCCTGCCACGGCCTCTGCCTCGAACACCGCCGCGAAAAGCTAAAGCCATCAACTTATATTCTTCCTTTTTCTCTTTCTTTTTACTACTTTCCCTTTCTTTCTCCCATGCAAAATCAGCTACGTCCAACACTGAAGTGACTGACTCACCTCCCCAACCAGGGCGAAACTTTAAGAAATAATCCCTTACAGGGGGCACTGACTGATTCACAAAAAACGAAATAAGAGTAGGGTGGTCTGCTTCTCTCTCAGGATCCATCTGAGTGAACATTCGGGCCCCCCTCCAATAGCCTCGACCAGAACTTTCTGGGTGGCTCATCAGATTCCTGCCAAATCTGCATGAATTTAGCCTGATTAGGCGAGCGGCGAGCCATTTCTTTGAATCTCTCTAACAATCGCTCTCGATCTGTTCGCAGCTGAGACAGCCTTGGCTGACTCCAGTCTAGGGGATTCCAGCCAGCGGCTTGATCCCGCCTATCCATCCAAGTAGTATTAACTGCATCGCTATCCCCCCATGTCCTTTCTGCCATCCACAATCTACTACATTCCTCTCCGGTCAAAACTCTACTTAACAACTGATCTACATCCGTATAAGTAGGATTATGACTTGAAAACAATCTTTCTAAAAGTTCTGTGATCTTTCGGGGATTTTCCCCAAAGGACCCTGACAACCGTCCCCACTCTTTCAAGTCCCATTCTAGCCATCCTTTATATTCCACAATATTAGTATGTTGTAACTGGCCATCATTGCCCACAAAAGGTTGGTCGTGCACCTGTAAAGGCATTTCTCTACTTACACCTTTATCACTCACAAAAGGTTTGGCGGAGGCAGCCTCTGGGCTATCCTCAGGGGAGGGGTATGCAACCTGCTGCATCTGCTTGATCTTTTGCCTAGTAATTACTCCTCCAGAGGTGTGCCCTTCCATTTCCCCCTTATCCCTCTGCAGAGATTCCGATCTGGAGTCCTGCAGATTCCCCTCTGCGCCCTGGAGAGAGTCCCCCTGCGGAGGAATAGGGGCAGGTGCAGTGGGGACCAACTGACGAGTCAAAACACGCCGTGGTTTACACCCTTCATTGAAATAACATGGAGGGGGTTCACTCTCGGGAGAATACCTGACTGCCATAATTTTTAAAGATTTCCACAGCTCTGCTGCTGTGTCCCAACAAAACCAGTAACATAACTGTCCCGGATGGTCTTTTTCGATCTGGCTCCTTACTCCTCTTAAGGCAGCCTGTTCGAAAGAGCCATACGAAGGCCACCTCATCTCTGGGTCGGACAATACCGCGGTATACCCAGTCCAATTCCTTACACACAGTGTGTACAACTTCCTCCTAGACATTCCTGTCTGTACTGGGAGTTTCCCTTCGTTCCATAACTTATTTACAATCCCCAACGGACTCTCAAGAGGCACGCTAGTCCCTTGACCCATGGTGTCTGACAGGAGCCCTCCAACTGGCGTTTATCCTGCTGTCCAGTACACGACCCCTCAATATTGAATTGGCTGGGAGAAATCTCCCGTGGCGCCTGCCAATTCGTATATGAGTGGTCTGACCACTGGACAGAGGCACCGCACCAGAAGGAAATCCCGGACGAGCCCCCAAATTGTTAGGTAAAAAGCAAGTCCTTACTCATCTCTCCAGCACCCGAGTTCGTGTGGAGTTGGTATGGGGCTCACAGTCTGTCAGAGACCAGACACCAATTCGTTGATCAACGGGCTCACACTAT
>NW_020700268.1:0-1098 GCF_002925995.2 Terrapene triunguis | reverse complement strand
TCTCCCCCAGCATGTTCGGCCGCTCTCCCTGGCATTCGGGAAGGGAGTGGGACAGAACTTCTGCCTGAGAGAGCTATTGCAGGGTGACAATATGCTGCACCCACATCTCCCCATTATACCCGGGGAGTAACAGATATTCTTAGTATGATCACACACTTTGTCATGTCATATTCCTTTGCATTGCAGGTAAATTGAGTTATGTTAAGCTAAATTGAGTTAAGGTATGAGACAATTTTAAGTACCACAGGGTCTTGGGATGTGTGGGTGTCTCAGAACAGAGTGGTGCAAGATTTAACAGAATGCTGTAATTAGAAGTAGGTCATTGGGGAAATTACCTAAAATGTGTACATGAACTTGCAGACACCCTTCCTGCCAGCCACTCCCATGATCATTTCGAACAGTTTTAATAACTTATCTGGGTAAATTTAGAATAGATTATTCAAAAAAGTCACTGAAACATGTTGTTACAAGAATGAGGAGTTGCGTGGTTGCTGGTGACAGACAAACACCTATAAGATCGCTATCAAGCATTCTTAAAACTACAATACCCACCTGCTGAAGTGAAGAAACAGATTGATAGAGCCAGACGAGTACCCAGAAGTCACCTACTACAGGACAGGCCCAACAAAGAAAGTAACAACACCACTAGCCGTCCCCTTCAGCTCCCAACTAAAACCTCTCCAGTGCATCTTCAAGGATCTACAACCTATCCTGAAGGACGATCCCTCACTCTCACAGATCTTGGGAGACAGGCCAGTCCTCGCTTACAGACAGCCCCACAATCTGAAGCAAATACTCATCAGCAACCACTCGCCACACAACAAAAACACCAACCCAGGAACCTATCCTTGCAACAAAGCCCGTTGCCAACTCTGTCCACATATTTATTCAAGGGACACCATCATAGGACCTAATCACACCAGCCACACCATCAGGGGCTCATTCACCTGCACATCTACCAATGTGATATATGCCAGCAATGCCCCAACCGGACAGTCTCTACGCAAAAGAATAAATGGACACAAATCAGACATCAAGAATTATAACATTTAAAAACCAGTCAGAGAGCATTTCAATCTCCCTGGACACTCAATTACA
>NW_020700267.1:0-2879 GCF_002925995.2 Terrapene triunguis | reverse complement strand
TCTCCCCCAGCATGTTCGGCCGCTCTCCCTGGCATTCGGGAAGGGAGCGGGACAGAACTTCTGCCTGAGAGAGCTATTGCAGGGTGACAATATGCTGCACCCACATCTCCCCATTATACCCGGGGAGTAACAGATATTCTTAGTACGATCACACACTTTGTCATGTCATATTCCTTTGCATTGCAGGTAAATTGAGTTATGTTAAGCTAAATGGGGTAAGTGACTGTCTGCAGTGTGTGTTTGTTTGTGTTTGGGGGTTACTTGCTGTGTGCTGAGCTTGTGTTTGTCAGTCTGTTTGTTTGTTTGGTTGTTTGAAGGACCGTGTGCTGTGGCTGACAGTTGGAAGCTGTGAGCTTCAAAGGAAGGTTTGAAACCTAGAAGCCTCTGGTAATTGGCTGAGCCTTAATCAGTGGGCGGGGCATTCATACAGGCCAGGGCTTTATAAAGCAGCGCACAAGCGACCAGGGAGCTTTTGCTAACAGGGGCTGCTAACAGGGAGTTTCGCAAGGGAGTTTGGAAGGGGAGTGGGAAGGGGCGAGGGTCCCTTGCCGGTTCTATCTGTTTTCCCTTTATTCCCCTTAAAACTTTAAACTTCTTGCTTAAACAACCCTTTCAGCGGACAGGGGGCTGCAGACGGGAGTTTGACAGAGGGAGGCTTACGATGGTTAGGAAGACCCGCAACACCTGTGCCAGCACTGCTTCTGTCTCCTCCACCTGCGCCTGTAGCCAGACAGAGCGCCTGAGCATGGATGCTTCTACCCAGATCCTGGTGTGGTTTTGCAGAGACTGTAACTTGCAATTTCCACTTACTGATATCCAGGCTGGGGGGACCATCCAATGTGAAAGGTGCCTGCTGGTGGAATCTCTCAGGCAGCAGGTGGGAGAGCTACAGGAGGAGGTGGCTAGGTTGAGAAGCATCCGAATCCACGAGCAATTCCTGGACAGTGTCCATGTGGAGACAGCTGAGGTAGCTGTCCCAGGACACAGGACTGCTGATACACCATTGGTGGAGGAGGAGATGGCTCAGGGTGGACACTGGCAGCTGGTTACTTCTGGCAGCAGGCAGTGCTCCACCCCTGCTCCGAACCCTCCTGCTGTGGTAATAGGTAACCGTTATGCTCTTCTTGATACAGGAAAGAAGGCATCACCCCCTACAGTAAAGGAGGAGAAGCCTCGTACCCCTAAGGCTGGGAGGTCTGCTGCCACCACTGCGAATAGGAAACGTAGGGTAGTGGTGGTCGGAGACTCTCTGCTGAGGGGGACGGAGGCGCCCATCTGTCGCCCTGACATTTCATCTCAGGAGGTATGCTGCCTGCCGGGAGCCCGTATCCGAGACGTTACGGAGGCATTGTCGAGGATTATCCAGCCCTCTGACTACTACCCCATGCTACTCATCCATGTGGGCACAAATGATACTGAGCGGATCAAGAGTGACTACAGGGCTCTGGGAGTACGGGTGAAGGAGTTTGGAGCGCAGGTGGTATTCTCTTCAATTCTTCCTGTCAAAGGTAGGGGCCCGGGCAGAGACAGATGCATCATGGAGGTGAATGCCTGGCTGCGAAGATGGTGTCGCCAGGAGGGCTTTGGCTTCCTAGACCACGGGATGCTATTTGAGGAAGGACTGCTAGGCAGAGATGGTGTTCACCTTTCGAGGAGGGGAAAGACCCTATTTGGACACAGACTGGCTAACCTAGTGAGGAGGGCTTTAAACTAGGTTCGACGGGGACAGGTGAGCAAAGCCCGCAGGTAAGTGGGGAACATGGAGACCTGGGAGATGGGTCGGAGACGAGAGGGAGTGTGGGCTATATTGGCAGAGAGAAAGGAGGGTCAGGACAAAACCGGGAGGAAAGATCAAACCAGTATCTTAGATGCCTATATACAAATGCGAGAAGTATGGGTAATAAGCAGGAAGAACTGGAAGTGCTAATAAATAAATACAACTATGACATTGTTGGCATCACTGAAACTTGGTGGGATAATACACATGATTGGAATGTTGGTGTGGATGGATACAGCTTGCTCAGGAAGGATAGACAGGGGAAAAAGGGAGGAGGTGTTGCCTTATATATTAAAAATGTACACACTTGGACTGAGGTAGAGATGGACATAGGAGACGGAAGTGTTGAGAGTCTCTGGGTTAGGCTAAAAGGGGTAAAAAACAAGGGTGATGTCATGCTAGGAGTCTACTACAGGCCACCTAACCAGGTGGAAGAGGTGGATGAGGCTTTTTTTAAACAACTAACAAAATCATCCAAAGCCCAAGATTTGGTGGTGATGGGGGACTTCAACTATCCGGATATATGTTGGCAAAATAACACAGCGGGGCACAGACTATCCAACAAATTCTTGGACTGCATTGCAGACAACTTTTTATTTCAGAAGGTTGAAAAAGCTACTGGGGTGAAGCTGTTCTAGACTTGATTTTAACAAATAGGGAGGAACTCGTTGAGAATTTGAAAGTAGAAGGCAGCTTGGGTGAAAGTGATCATGAAATCATAGAGTTTGCAATTCTAAGGAAGGGTAGAAGGGAGAACAGCAAAATAGAGACAATGGATTTCAGGAAGGCGGATTTTGGTAAGCTCAGAGAGCTGATAGGTAAGGTCCCATGGGAATCAAGACTGAGGGGAAAAACAACTGAGGAGAGTTGGCAGTTTTTCAAAGGGACACTATTAAGGGCCCAAAAGCAAGCTATTCCGCTGGTTAGGAAAGATAGAAAATGTGGCAAAAGACCACCTTGGCTTAACCACGAGATCTTGCATGATCTAAAAAATAAAAAGGAGTCATATAAAAAATGGAAACTAGGACAGATTACAAAGGATGAATATAGGCAAACAACACAGGAATGCAGGGGCAAGATTAGAAAGGCAAAGGCACAAAAT
>NW_020700266.1:0-3817 GCF_002925995.2 Terrapene triunguis | reverse complement strand
GATAGTCAAAGCTGGAAATCTGCATCTTGAAATTAAAAGGGGAGGAGTTCTCCCAATGCAGTGCCACTGATAATGCAGTTCATTAAAGAAGGCAATTTTATGTAAGAGGAGCTATAGACAATACCATCTTTCTTCTATTAATGAGAAGGATAGCAACAGCAAGATATATACACAAGTGAAGAAAAGAAAGTGGAGGAAAGAAAATAGATGGCAGCTTTTGGAACAATAGTTGCCAGTCGTGGTACACGTAAAAAGCCTTTAAGTAGTGAGGTAGCTGTAGGTCCAGCATGGCAGCCATTTTGGAGATTGATTCCTAAGCACTGTATACAGTACCAGGCTTGTCAAGAATTAGGTATTTAAGCATTTGCAACTTCTGCTTAAGTTAAATGTTCCCAGTAGAGCCCAGATGCACTAACTGCTAAGATAGTTAGCAGTTAGTGCAATTCCTTGCCTCATCCTCCAAATCACAGATGAAAGTTCTCTGATCATCTCCAAGGTTTGCCAATAACACAAAAAACAAAAACAAAAAACAGATTTATGATTTGATCCATAGCCCATTGACGTCAACAGAGAAACTCTCAGTGACTTCAGTGGGTACTGGATTAAGCCCTTTCAGACCAAATGGAACTTACTGGGAAATGGGGATGCAGTTAAATGGTGGTGATAAGAGCAGGGACACAATAGTGTGTTGTGGGTATGTCATTGTAAAGGGGTTGACTCACCACTAGCACCTCCTTGCGGCCAGGCATGGCATAGCAGCTCTCTCCCCATTGGGTACCTCCTGCCAATTGTCTGTCTGCCTCTTCCTGTGACTTGACCCTCTAGCCAGGTCACTTTAAAATCTCCTCCCTGCCAGGGTAGTCAATGAACAGAAACAAGGGGAATTAACACAAATAAACTGGGTTCACAGGTAACAGCGGGGAATGGGTCCATCTAAAGGTCTGTCAGTATCTGGCTCTCCTTTTCTTCAGGGAAGAGGCAGCAGGTGGCTGGGAAGCTCCTACCTTTCACCGGCCTCTCTTCAGGAGCTGAGCACTGAAGGTCTGCGCTCCTCCCTGGCCTACGTCGACTGAGCTGGGGTTCTCCTTCTTAAGCTCTTCCCCCCGATCCTGACATTTCTCACAGGAGCGTTGGGGCAGAGCCAACTGAACCCCCATTAGCTCATTAACGCCATGTTGTCCAGGGTGCAGTTTGTATATCCCATCCCAGTCATCTGGTAACCAATACTGAAGGGAATTTCTGCTCACTTATAACATTACTGTGCACCTTCCTTCAGGCTAGACAATGATGCCAATCTGAGTTTCTCATTCGTTTTCTAGCTTACTCATACTTTATTTTATTAGAGGATTCACAAACAGGAATTTTAGGCTTAAGTGAAGCAAAAAGTCCATTTACATCTTACCTGCTGCTTCCTGCGGGGAACACCTACATATTATACTTTCAGGTGATATATCCAGAAAGGCAAAGATGACAAAAAACTGCAAAACAAATCATGAATAAGAAAAGAGTCCCAAGACACAAGCAGCTCCCCTCAAGCAAATTCCAAATGACACTACAGTGAACTGTGCCCAAGGAATCGCGCAGAAAACGAAGGACTTATTGCTTTGCTGACTTGTCACGCTTTGCATAAACTTGCAAGAGCCCTTAGGACTTTGTGTGGGGGTGTGGGGGGGAAAACAGTCTCAATATTTGTCAAGAGAAATCTAAAATGCATTTCCTTCTCATCTTTGCTTTGCTGTCTCAGTTTCCATTTTCAGTTGAGTGTGCTATTGCTTGTTTTGCCTCCCTTGAAACTATAGATTTGATTTAAAACGAAGGAGAGGTCAAAATTAGGGAGGAAAGATGTCATGGATAAGGCACTAGCTTAGGTTTCAAGAGCTCTGGGTTCAAGTCCTCAATCTACCACAAAGTTTCTCTGTAGCACTGGCTCAGAGATCTCTAGTCTTCTGTAACGTGAGGATACTACTACTTCCTTTCTCGGTCTTGCTTGTTTTAATTGTAAGCTCTTCAGGGCAGTGATTGCCTTATGATGTGAATGGACAGTACGTGGCACCTTAGGGACTCTAGGCATTACTAGAATACAAATAATAAATCAAATAGTGCTAATAACTAATTTTTTTCCCCCCCAGAGACCACTCTGAACTTTGGGGAGCAGTTGGATAAAATAGGATCTGGATCTAAACCTATGCTGCATTTGCCCAACTCTAAAAGTTGAATTTTATTGTGTTCTAGAAAGTACCTGTCCCTTTTTCCATCATTGTTCCCACTGGTTTAGCCAGTTGTATTTGCCACCTCTACTCTCTGCTTCTTAGCTCTGGCCACTCACATGGTCCAGGGAACCTTCAATAATACAGTATTTGTTCTGTTTCTCTGCTCTCTCCAGCTTTGTCTCACATCTGCCTTTCAAATCATGATGGCATTGGATGTCACAGGGAAAGAAGAGATGCTCTACCTGCTCTTCTGTTTTACAGATGCAAGAGGCAACTTCCTTTCCGTTACTGCGTGGATAAAGTGGTGTCAAATTATTCTTATCCTAGTCCTCATCCTGGCCCATGCTGTGTCCTTGAAACAGGTGTCTCCCTCTTCTCCAATCCAGCAGAGGTTGGGAAGGGAAGGAGCAGTGGAGGGAGTGTAGATTTGGGGAGGTTATGCCTTATATCTGCAAAGATTTGGTACTTAGGGGTATGTCTACACTACCCGCCGGATCGGCAGGTAGCAATCGATTTATCGGGGATCAATTTATCGTGTGTAGTGTAGACGCAATAAATTGATCCCCAATCGCTCTCCCGTCTACTGCTGAACTCCAGATCGGCGAGAGGCGGAAGCAAAGTCAACGGGGGAGCCATGGCGCGACGCAAGGACGCGAAGTAAGTAATTTTAAATTGGATCTAAGATACATTGACTTCAGCTACACTATTCTCGTAGCTGAAGTTGCGTATTTTAGATCAATTTCCCCCCCCCCCCCCCCCCCCCCCAGTGTAGACCAGGCCTTAGAGGCAACAAATGAATCTGAATGAACTTACCTCGGACCTTTCACAGCATCAGCGTCCTGGAGTTTTCATCATGACTGCACCACTGTATACATTCTACAGGTATCAGTATTTTGAGTCCAAGCTGGGGAAAATCAGTTGCAGATTTTGATGCATAGAATGATGAGCAGAGGGAGGGGGTTAGAGCTATTAGACCTTCCTCAGAACATACTTTACACAGGCGGTAATGTTACAACTCAAAATCCTCTTCCCATCTTCTTTGTATAGTGTGCAGGAGTGGCTGTATGGTCCGAGCACAATTCTGCATGTTGAGTTTAGTCTAGGATCTGTGGAGATGACAGTTGGTCAAACAATGGTTGAATTATTTTCCCCCCCATGGACAATTTTGATAAACACAAAATAATGTTAGTCTAGATTTTCTATGGAAATTTTTGATTTTAATGGAAATTAAAAAAAGAAAGAATATATCAAAAAATTCAATTCGGAAATGCTGCTGTGGTGGCTCATAGGAACAGTAGTTCAGGTGCCTCATGTTCCCATTCTTCTCTATAGGCCAGCCCCTGGTCTTACGACATCTTCTATGATGCTTTACAGTCCCCTCACATTGGAGTCCCTAGCCAGAGGGCATCCTGGGAGATGTAGTTCATCCAGGAGTCCAGCCCATAGAAGCAGAGGTGACGCATGGGAGGGCATGGGGGATGAAGTCCCTCCCTCCCCCCAGACTGGCCTGCCCGGGGGGGGGGGGGAGGGAGAGGGGCTCTGTCCTTCTCTCCCTATGCCTCTCCCCCAGCATGTTCGGCCGCTCTCCCTGGCATTCGGGAAGGGAG
>NW_020700265.1:0-1862 GCF_002925995.2 Terrapene triunguis | reverse complement strand
CAACACAGGAATGCAGGGGCAAGATTAGAAAGGCAAAGGCACAAAATGAGCTCAAACTAGCTAAGGGAATAAAGGGGAACAAGAAGACTTTTTATCAATACATTAGAAGCAAGAGGAAGACCAAAGACAGGGTAGGCCCACTGCTTAGTGAAGAGGGAGAAACAGTAACAGGAAACTTGGAAATGGCAGAGATGCTTAATGACTTCTTTGTTTCGGTCTTCACCGAGAAGTCTGAAGGAATGCCTATCCTAGTGAATGCTAATGGGAAGGGGGTAGGTTTAGCAGATAAAATAAAAAAAGAACAAGTTAAAAATCACTTAGAAAAGTTAGATGCCTGCAAGTCACCAGGGCCTGATGAAATGCATCCTAGAATACTCAAGGCGCTAATAGAGGAGGTATCTGAGCCTCTAGCTATTATCTTTGGAAAATCATGGGAGACGGGAGAGATTCCAGAAGACTGGAAAAGGGCAAATATAGTGCCCATCTATAAAAAGGGAAATAAAAACAACCCAGGAAACTACAGACCAGTTAGTTTAACTTCTGTGCCAGGGAAGATAATGGAGCAAGTAATTAAGGAAATCATCTGCAAACACTTGGAAGGTGGTAAGGTGATAGGGAACAGCCAGCATGGATTTGTAAAGAACAAATCATGTCAAACCAATCTGATAGCTTTCTTCGATAGGATAACGAGTCTTGTGGATAAGGGAGAAGCTGTGGATGTGGTATACCTAGACTTTAGTAAGGCATTTGATACGGTCTTGCATGATATTCTTATCGACAAACTAGGCAAATACAATTTAGATGGGGCTACTATAAGGTGGGTGCATAACTGGCTGGATAACCGTACTCAGAGAGTTGTTATTAATGGTTCCCAATCCTGCTGGAAAGGCATAACGAGTGGGGTTCCGCAGGGGTCTGTTTTGGGACCGGCTCTGTTCAATATCTTCATTAACGACTTAGAAATTGGTATAGAAAGTACGATTATTAAGTTTGCGGATGATACCAAACTGGGAGGGATTGCAACTGCTTTGGAGGACAGGGTCATAATTCAAAATGATCTGGACAAATTGGAGAAATGGTCTGAGTTAAACAGGATGAAGTTTAACAAAGACAAATGCAAAGTGCTCCACTTAGGAAGAAAAAATCAGTTTCACACATACAGAATGGGAAGAGACTGTCTAGGAAGGAGTACGGCAGAAAGGGATCTAGGGGTTATAGTGGACCACAAGCTAAATATGAGTCAACAGTGTGATGCTGTTGCAAAAAAAGCAAACGTGATTCTGGGATGTATTAACAGGTGTGTTGTGAGCAAGACACGAGAAGTCATTCTTCCGCTCTACTCTGCTCTGGTTAGGCCTCAGCTGGAGTATTGTGTCCAGTTCTGGGCACCGCATTTCAAGAAAGATGTGGAGAAATTGGAAAGGGTCCAGAGAAGAGCAACAAGAATGATTAAAGGTCTTGAGAACATGACCTATGAAGCAAGGCTGAAAGAATTGGGTTTGTTTAGTTTGGAAAAGAGAAGACTGAGAGGGGACATGATAGCAGTTTTCAGGTATCTAAAAGGGTGTCATAAGGAGGAGGGAGAAAACTTGTTCACCTTAGCCTCTGAGGATAGAACAAGAAGCAATGGGCTTAAACTGCAGCAAGGGAGGTCTAGGTTGAACATTAGGAAAAAGTTCCTAACTGTCAGGGTGGTTAAACACTGGAATAAATTGCCTAGGGAGGTTGTGGAATCTCCATCTCTGGAGATATTTAAGAGTAGGTTAGATAAATGTCTATCAGGGATGGTCTAGACAGTATTTGGTCCTGCCATGCGGGCAGGGGACTGGACTCGATGACCTCTCGAGGTCCCTTCCAGTCCT
>NW_020700264.1:0-1704 GCF_002925995.2 Terrapene triunguis | reverse complement strand
TCATATTCTTTGCTTCAGCAAATTTTGCCTTCTCACAGTCATGGCATGTCAAGGTTCCTTCCCCACTCTGAACTCTAGGGTACAGATGTGGGGACCTGCATGAGAACCTCTAAGCTTAACGACCAGCTTAGATCTGGTTTTGCTGCCATTACCCAAATTATTTATGAGGCATTTGGGAAACTCTGTCAACCCCCACCCCTCTGAATATCTCCCTCCCAAGTACTATAACCCTTCCCTGGGTAGCCTTGAGAGACTTCTCCACCAATTTCCTGGTGAACACCGATCCAAACCCTTGGATCTTAAAACAAGGAAAAAGCAATCAGGTTCTTAAAAAGAAGGCTTTTAGTTAAAGAAAGAAAGGTAAAAATTATCTCTGTAAAATCAGGATTGAAAATAACTTTACAGGGTAATCAAACTTAAAGAGCCCAGAGGAACCCCCTCTAGCCTTAGGTTCAAAGTTACAGCAAACAGAGATAAACACTCTAACAAAAGGAACATTTACAAAGTTGAGAAAACAAAGATAAAACTAACACGCCTTGCCTGGCTGTTACTTACAAGTTTGAAATATGAGAGACTTGTTCAGAAAGATTTGGAGAGCATGGATTGATGTCTGGTCCCTCTTAGTCCCAAGAGCAAACAACCCCCAAAACAAAGAGCACAAACAAAAGCCTTCCCCCTCCCCAAGATTTTAAAGTATCTTGTTCCCTTATTGGTCCTTTGGGTCAGGTGTCAGCCAGGTTACCTGAGCTTCTTAACGCTTTACAGGTAAAAAGATTTTGGTCTCTCTGGCCAGGAGGGATTTTATAGTATTGTACACAGGAGGGTTGTTACCATTCCCTTTATAGTTATGAAATGGCATATGACCGATATGTCGCCATCTGCCAACCGCTGCACTATGAGAGTGTGATGAACAGGAAAGTTTGTGTCCAAATGGCAGCCAGTGCCTGGATCAGTGAAATTTTCTACTCTGCACTGCACACCGGGAACATGTTTGCAATATCCTTCTGTGGAGGCAATGTGATAGATCAGTTCTTCTGTGAAATCTCACAGCTCCTCAGGCTCGCCTGCTCTGACTTGTACCTCAGTGAAGTTGGGGCTCTCATCTTTGGTGTATCCGCAGTCTCATGCTGCTTTGTTTTCATTATTGTGACATATGTTCCGATCTCCACCACAGTGCTGAGAATCCCCTCTGAGCAGGCCTTCTTCACCTGCATCCCTCACCTTACTGTGGTCTCCTTGTTACTTTTCACTTCCACCTCTGCTCACCTGAAAGTCACCTCCAGCTCAACCTCATGTCTGGATCTCATGGTGGGTGTTCTCTATTCTGTGTTTCCTCCAGTGATGAATCTGATCATCTACAGCATGAGGAACAAGGAGGTGAAAGGAGCACTGAGTAAGCTGATAAGTTGGAGGTTATTCAGCGAGAATAAAATGTCCACATTTCTCCTTTGTTAGCAATTTCATTCTGTGTCTTTATAAATATAATCATCTGATGACAGTATTCATTGTGTAATTTACACTAGTAAAAATCCGGACAAACATACCTCAAGAAAAAAATGTAATTACTACACAGATACTATACATATATCAATGTAATTAAGATTGGAATCTATCTATCTATCTATCTATGATGTACTGCTACCCATCTCCATACTACCTGAGAACCTTGCACATAAAATCAGTAGCCATAGCAAAGTCCCTAGT
>NW_020700263.1:0-1497 GCF_002925995.2 Terrapene triunguis | reverse complement strand
ACACAGGCTAGCAGCATATGGCCCTGGTCTGCAGCCAGATGCCTGCAGGAGTTATTCCCTTTTAGCCTCCATTGCCCTCAGGAGTGAGACATCTGCTAAAATCCCCAGTGCCTGTGGAAAACGGTGCCAGCATTCAGTTCAATTGCCCTATGTGCATATACTGAGGCCTGTGAGTTATCCCCCCTTATTTCCCCAACTCCCTCCCTCACCCCAGGGCCATCTTCTCCCTGGCTGAAATTGCTGCAGTTCTCTATGAATCCCAAGGAGAATTGAGAATGTAGTGCTTGAAACTTGTGTGGATCAAGGGGAGAGAATTTAGTATACAAAGTTTCCATTTATCTCATGATTACACTCACACAATAGTACCTCTGTGCATTGTACCTTTTGCAGCTGACAATGTGGCCTTGAGGGCCTCTTCATCCACACCAGTGGAGTGGCTCAGCCAGATAAGGAGGAAATGGAAGAGGATGCAAGATAGCATGTCACAGGAGCTGTTGTACAGGGTTAAAAAAAGAACCAGATAAATTCATGGAGGATTGGTCCGTCAATGGCTCTTAGCCAGGGTGAGTAGGAATGGTGTCCCTAGCCTCTGTTTGCAAGAAGCTGGAAATGGGCGACAGGGGATGGATCACTTGATGATTACCTGTTCTGTTCATTCCCTCTGGGGCACCTAGCACTGGCCACTGTCAGAAGCTGGGATACTGGGCTAGATGGACCTTTGGTCTGACCCAGTAGGGCCATTCTTATGTTCTTATGTTCCAGCTCAACTTCCACCCTGGGGGAGAATACAAGCAATCACAGCTGCACATACACTGACCTGTGAGAGACGCGGTTGATGTATGAGTTCGTGAAATGGAAATGACTGTTCTTTCCCCTTCAAATGTTCTTTTTCCATTATTTATTAATTTTTATTCAGTTATAAATATGTCTATTTGCATGAGTATGGCATAAAAGGATTTTTGGGGGGAAACTTATTTTTTCTTTATTAGTTAATGTCTCTTAGTCATTATAAGTGACAAGTGCTGGGCACCTATGACAGTCATACAATGAAATATTAGGGAGAGGGGAAACAGGGCCATTCCCTCTGTTGCTCTGATCCTGACCATGACCCTTTTCATTCCCTCCCCCACCATCACACAATATACTGAGGAAGAAAATGTCCAACCGAACCACCGTGATCAGTTCCTTCTTCTGGGATTCTCTGACGTTCAGGAGCTGCAGATTTTACACTTTGTGGTGTTCCTGGTGATTTACCTGGCAGCCCTGATGGAGAATCTCATCATCACAGCCATAGCCCTGGACCACCGTCTTCACATCCCGATGTACTTTTTCCTGATGAATATGTCCATCCTAGACCTTGGCTCCATCTGTCCCTGTCCCCAGATCCATGGCCAATTCCCTCATGAATACCAAGTCAATTTCTTATTCTGGATGCATTACCCAAGTCTTTTTTTTTTTTTCATATTCTTTGCTTCAGCAAATTTTGCCTTCTCACAG
>NW_020700262.1:0-1094 GCF_002925995.2 Terrapene triunguis | reverse complement strand
AATGGGCCAAATTTATCCTGGGCACAAATCCACTGAGCTCCATGGAGGGGCACCAGGGATGGACTTGGGCCTGTGGAAAGACCTGTAACTGACTCTGCAGCATCCTGTGCACTTAGAGCAGAAACAAGGGGCTGTGGGTGCTGCAGAATGTGGCACAAATGATACAGTGAACTCTTGCTCCAGGCTGTGAGCTGTGACTGGGATATTCAGAGTGGCTTCATGGAATTAGGTGCCCATCTCCCATTGACTGCACAAGGGTAGTTAGACACCTAACTCCCTTACACCCCTTTGAATATACCAGCATTAATGCGCACAGATTTCTGTCTTGTATCCTAGTTTTCTTTGCATCACCCTAATCCTAAGTGGCCAGATGATTCGCCCAAGGTTCTGAAGTCAAATATTTTTCAGTAGTACATATAGAAGTGAAGGTGGCAGCTGGGCAATCTTCTCCCACTCACCACTCCCTGGAAATGTGCTTCTACCCTGCCCTGGAGGGAATCTTGCTATATAAGATGGAGGATTCCTTTCTCTATACTTCTGGACACCTCTGTAGTTATGAAACCCAAGGCTGCAAATATAGTTCCAGTGATGTTGATGTTTGTGTGGTGGGGACATGTCTTCTAGGAACTGAACAAAAATCCCAGTCCATTTCTGAAGGCCACCATGACCCACAGTCCTGGGATCTGTTTTTGGCTCATTTTAAAGAGACAGGGCCATTTGTAGAATCCATTTCTGGATATGGATGCTGTTTACAAAGCCCTCAATGTCTGGAAGGGCTCAGAAATGGTAGTTCTGAATCTCTCTCTAGTTTTCTGGGATAATATTGTCAAAGCCTCTTAGGGGATTTCAGAGATCCAGGGCTAGATTCACAGAAGGAATTACTGTCTGATTTTTAAGGTATTTAGGCACCTAATGGGATCTTCAAAATACCCTTTGATGTCAATGGGAATTAGGTGCCTAAAGGCTTTTGAAAATCCTCCTAGACACCTAAATGCCATTAAAAATCTGGCCCTTAGATGTTCTAACACTGAGCGATTACTTCAGCAGGCACCATTGCAGTACACAGGCTAGCAGCATATGGCCCTGGTCTGCAG
>NW_020700261.1:0-1100 GCF_002925995.2 Terrapene triunguis | reverse complement strand
AATGGGCCAAATTTATCCTGGGCACAAATCCACTGAGCTCCATGGAGAGGCATCAGGGATGGGCTTGGGCCTGTGGAAAGACCTGTAACTGACCCTGCAGCATCCTGTGCAATTAGAGCAGAAACAAGGGGCTGTGGGTGCTGCAGAATTTGGAACAAATGATACAGTGAACTCTTGCTTCAGGCTGTGAGCTGTGACTTGGATATTCAGAGTGGCTTCATGGAATTAGATGCCCATCTCCCATTGACTGCACAAGGGCAGTTAGACACCTAACTCCCTTACACCCCTTTGAATATACCAGCATTAATGCACAGAGATTTCTGTCTTGTCCCCTTGTGTCCTAGTTTTCTTTGCATCACCCTAATCGTAAGTGGCCAGATGATTCGCCCAAGGTTCTGAAGTCGGATATTTTTCAGTAGTACCTATAGAAGTGAAGGTGGCAGCTGGGCAATCTTCTCCCACTCACCACTCCCTGGAAATGTGCTTCTACCCTGCCCTGGAGGGAACCTTGCTATCTATGATGGAAGATTCCTTTCTCTGTACTCCTGGACACCTCTGTAGTGATGGAACCTAAGGGTGGAAATATAGTTCCAGTCATGTTGATGTTTGTGTGGTGGGGACACGTCTTCTAGGAACTGCACAAAGCTCCCAGTCCATTTCTTAAGGCCACCATGACCCACAGTCCTGGGATCTGTTTTTGGCTCATTTTAAAGAGACAGGGCCATTTGTAGAATCCATTTCTGGATATGGATGCTGTTTACAAAGCCCCCAAGTCTGGAAGGGCTCAGAAATGGTAGTTCTGAATCTCTCTCTAGTTTTTTGGGATGATATTGTCAAAGCCTCTTAGGGGATTTCAGAGATCCAGGGCTAGATTCACAGAAGGAATTACTATCTGATTTTTAAGGTATTTAGGCACCTAATGGGATCTTCAAAACACCTTTTGATGTCAATGGGAATTAGGTGCCTAAAGGCTTTTGAAAATCCTCCTAGACACCTAAATGCCATTAAAAATCTGGCCCTTAGATGTTCTAACACTGAGCGATTACTTCAGCAGCACCATTGCAGTACACAGGCTAGCAGCATATGGCCCTGGTCTGCAG
>NW_020700260.1:0-1091 GCF_002925995.2 Terrapene triunguis | reverse complement strand
TGCTCGCCTCCCTCTGCAGCCTATAGAGAACTGAATTCTAGGACCTCCCCACACAGCCCCACATACATTCCATGTGGCATCCGGGGCTGTTGTACACGGTTCAAAAAAGAACTAGACAAATTCATGGAGGATTGGTCCATCAATGGCTATTAGCCAGGGTGGGTAGGAATGGTGTCCCTAGCCTTTGTTTGCAAGAAGCTGGGAATGGGCGACAGGGGATGGATCACTTGATGATTACCTGTTCTGTTCATTCCCTCTGGGGTACCTAGCACTGGCCACTGTCGGAAGACAGGATACTGGGCTAGATGGACCTTTGGTCTGACCCAGTATGTCCATTCTTATGTTCTTATGTTCCTCCAGCTCAACCTCCACCCTGGGGGAGAATATAGGAAATCACAGCTGCACATACACTGACCTGTGAGAGACACGGTTGTTGTATGGATTTGTGAAATGGAAATGACTGTTCTTTCCCCTTCAAAGTTCTTTTCCCATTATTTATTAATTTTTATTCAGTTATAAATGTGTCTATTTGCATGGGTATGGCATAAAAGGATTTTTTGGAAACATTTTTTCTTTATTAGTTAACATCTCTTAGTCATTATAAGTGACAAGTGCTGGGCACCTATGACAGTCATACACTGAGATATTAGGGAGAGGGGAAACAGGGCCATTCCCTCTGTTGCTTTAATCCTGACCATAACCCTTTTCATTTCCTCCACAGCCATCACACAATGTACTGAGGAAGAAAATGTCCAACCGAACCACCGTGGCCAGTTCCTTCTCCTGGGATTCTCTGATGTTCGGGTGCTGCAGATTTTGCACTTTGTGGTGTTCCTGGTGATTTACCTGGCAGCCCTGACGGGGAATCTTCTCATCATCACAGCCGTAGCCCTGGACCACCGTCTTCACATCCCCATGTACTTCTTCCTGATTAATCTGTCCATCCTAGACCTTGGCTCCATCTCTGTCCGTGTCCTCAAATCCATGGCCAATTCTCTCATGAATACCAAGTCAATTTCTTATTCTGGATGCATTGCCCAAGTCTTTTTTTTTTCATATTCTTTGCTTCAGCAAATTTTGCCTTCTCACAG
>NW_020700259.1:0-1949 GCF_002925995.2 Terrapene triunguis | reverse complement strand
GAAAAGTAGTACCTGTGGGGGGTCTGCCATACAGAAGGGGTTCCTCCTGTCCCTGCCAGCAGGTATATGGGATCTTGGGGAGCAATTACCACACAGGTGGGGTGCCAATTAATTTCTTTATTAAAGGAAAAAGGAAGTGGTGGGAATTTAACAATGAAATACGATGGGATGGGGTGTATAGGGTGTTTACAATAGACAATGATGGGGGGGGTTCTTCTAGTAAATGGGATAGGGGGTTTCAATAGTGGGGTACAATACAGTGGGGTACAATACAGTTGGTAACCAATTAACACTGAAGTATAAATGTAACAGGTAGCTAACAATTTCTATGTAAAGAGTGTGTCACAGCAGCATATAACCAATTAACAGTATGGGTAAAATGGGTTAAATAACCAACAACTTTAGGTAAAAATGTGTCACAGTGGTGTAAATGTAAAATGTGAGGTGTGTTAGAGAGAAAAGGGGTAACCAATGGGGTTTTATGCTAGAAAGAGAGAGAGCAGACAGGCTGTAAGTTTAAACAGCAGAGAGGAAGAGAGAGAGAGAGAGAGTGGTAGAGAAGTGAGGTTGGGGGATGGGGGAAGAGGAGCATGTGGTGGAGGGAGATTTAAACTCAAGGAGACACAGAACAGACAGGCTGTAAGTTTAAACAGCAGAGAGACAATTATACAAAACACAGCAAAATCTTATCTATGATTTAACTTAACCAAAACTACACAAATTAGCAAGTAACAAAACACAATGCAACAATTCTTTAAGCCTAACTTACAGGGTACAATGCAAGCAATTTCCTAAACCTAACTTAACTACAGCTATGCAAAATGAAATTACAACTTATCTAGACTAAAGGACAAAATCTAACCTAATGGGTGCACCTTATACTAGGGGTAGTTCCAGAGGGCAGAGTGGTGTGTGCCCAGGATACAGCTCCAAGGGGGGAGGGGGATTTAACTAGTGGTGGCTGCAAGCTGGCAGCCCAGGATACAGTCCAGGAAGGCACAGGCTTATTTCTAGCAGCAAAGGCACTGCAAAGCAAGAAACAGATTACAGATACAGACCAAGGAGTTTAAGAGAGGTTTTAAGACACAGATCAAGGTTTAGCTTGAGTCTGTGTGCTGGGGAAACAGAGCCAGCAGCTAAAGTAATAAAAGTATAGAAAGTTTCACAGAGGGATCCTTACCAGTCCCCAAGGCAGCAGCAAAGGCAGAAGCAGCAACAACATTAGAAGAAGCAAGGAGGGCTCGGTATGGTCTTGATAATCGGGAGGTCTCTCAGGCAGCAATTCGTTCTTCGTGGGGGGGGGGGTTTAAAAACGGGGGTACGCTCAAAAATAAAACGAGAGCGGAGAAAGGACCCCCCAGAACCGCCTTCTGATCCAGACCATCCTACAGAAAGACTTTTGTGTCGCCTTGGAGGACCTCGATCCTCGCTTTAAGGGACAATGTTGCCTGCGCCTTCAGCCCGGGTGGAACAACATCTCAGCCGTGGCTAACCAACTATCCTCCTTCGCCGTCCAAATTCGTAAGGAGCGTGAGCAGTGGGATTGGTGGCAAGCCCAGTGGTCCAGCTGGGGGCTGGGATCCTGGGCGCAGTCCATTAAGCAGTGGCTTATTGCTATTGTTCTTGTAACCTTCTTGTTGGGGATAGCAGTGGTCAAGCAGCTGATTCGTAAGGTTGTGTCAGCCCTGCCTTTGCAGGTGAGGTATTCCTCCATCCCCTTGGACAGCAGCAAGCCACCACCTCCATACTACGAAGACAACGACTCGTAAAGCCCTTTTTTCTTTCTTTTTTTTTTTGGTCTTTGCATGGGACATCCCCCTCACAGCCCGTTCAGGTCGGCCAGGGGGGCATGTCTGTTACAGCTTTCCCCCTATTCCATTGCTGGACTAAGTCTTAATCTTCATTTCTCTATGCTAAGCTAAGGTCTTCTGATGCTGTGTTCCAGTTGA
>NW_020700258.1:0-1065 GCF_002925995.2 Terrapene triunguis | reverse complement strand
TATCGTCGCCGCGCTGCAATCGCCTCCTCCTCAGCTGGTCCTGGTTTTGCTTTGGTATGTCCAGGAGGCTCTGCATATACTCCAAGACAATGCGCGTGGTGTTCATAGTGCTCATAATTGCCGCGGTGATCTGAGCGGGATCCATGATCCCAGTGATAGCTATGGCGTCTGGTCTGAAAAAAGGCGCGAAACTAGTATCTAAAGACCAGGGGAAGAAGGGAGGGAGGGAGGGGCGAGTGACGACATGGCGTACAGGTACAGGGAATTAAAATCAAGAAAGGTGGCTGTGCATCAGGGAGAAATACAAACAACTGTCACACAGAATGCCCCCCCCCCAGAGATTGAACTCCTAAGCCTGGGTTTAGCGGGCCGTTGATTTGACGGAGGGAGGGGGGAAGGAAATGAATACAGAACAAATCTATTTTTTACATCTTAAGACGACAGTGCAGCATGACTGATAGCCCTCGGCATTGTCTGGGTGCTTGGTAGCAATGTAACCCTACGTGTGCCAGCCACATGTCTGCCAGCACCCAGATCGCCCTCGGCCTTTTCTGGGTGCTTAGCAGACAATACTTGGCAGAAAATAGTATACTACGATTGGTAGCCATCATCGTCCAACGAGGACGGTTAAAGGCAAGGGGTTGCTGCTGTGTAGCAATATATGCTGTACAGTAGCCAGAAGGATCGGTAAAGGCGCTCAGGCTACAATAATCTATGAGCATTTCAGGCAACATGTAAATTTGTCCGACGAGGATGGTTACCAGTCGTAATAAACCATCTACTGCCAAAAGGCAAGGGGCTGGTGCAATGCAGCCCTACGGCTGCCAGCCCCACAGCTACCAGCATCCCGATCGCCGATGAAGGCTACCAGTCATGCTGCACCGTCTACCGCCAAAAGGCAGTAAGCTGCTGCTGTTGTTTAGCAATGCAGTCCCACGTTTGCCGGCACCCGGAAGACATATGGTGACGGTGAGCTGAGCTGAGCGGGCTCAATGCTTGGTGTGGTATGTTGTCTGCACAGGTAAAAAGGCGCGAATCTATTGTCTGCCGTTGCTGTGACGGCGG
>NW_020700257.1:0-1008 GCF_002925995.2 Terrapene triunguis | reverse complement strand
AGGAAGCCAGTTCTAGGGCTTAATGGGATGCATTCCAAATTCTCTCAACCGGCTCTCATTCGCCCCAGTAAAAAAAAAAATCACAGTACAGATCTTCTGCATGCCTGTTGCAATGAGTTGCAGGCTGGCGCTTACTTCTCCTCATTGTAGGAGCAATTGAAGCAATTTACGTAATGCTGGCAAGTTTGAGTGTGAGCCAAATACAGTTACATTTTCACATCATAGTTATGCTGATTAGTATATTTCTATTTCACAGTATATTAAAAAGTTACATGGATTGCAATTTTCATTAGCCATATTACCACTCAGTGTTCACAACTCAGCCCTTCCCATTTTTAAGATCTGCTCAACATTGACCCAGCAAGCCATTCTGACTCATAATTCAGTTAATCTATTCTAACTACTAACTACACATAGATCAGACCAAAAGAACATCTGCATAAACAACAGTTGAAGAGTAACTGCCAGGGACACGTGGACCAGAAAACACTCTGCACAGTGACACTGTCTATTCCAAACAGCCATATTGTACCCTACACATGAAATCTTTACTACATAATTATGAGTAAGGGAGGAAGAGAAATAATCTGTATAATTATTGTGTTGGACAGTGTTAATGGCTGCCACCAACAAGATCTTTAATTTATGACAATCACAGACCTTGTAAAAACTGATGGGCATGTAACAATTAAATGCCCCTGTATGTAGTGATAACTGGAAACAAGCAAGCTACCACCCAAGGCAACAGCCACATGGCAATGTCGATCAGAAGCTAAACCATGTGGGCTAAGAGGGTTCCTTGGAACTAGTTACAAACACAGGGACGAGGGACTTGACTGGTTGTAGTTGTGTGTGTGATAAACAGAAAGCGAGAGAAGTAGTTGTGAGAGTGGCCCTGGTAAGAAGATAAGAGACAGACTTTCTTTTGGGCATAGTACTTGCTGGAGCAGACTTGGATCTCTGAGTAAGGAAAATACCTGCTGTTTGTTTTTATTGTGTTCAGAGAAA
>NW_020700256.1:0-3904 GCF_002925995.2 Terrapene triunguis | reverse complement strand
CCGGCTCTCATCTGCCCCAGTAAAAATCACAGTACAGATCTTCTGCATGCCTGTTGCAATGAGTTGCAGGCTGGTGCTTACTTCTCCTCATTGTAGGAACAATTGAAGCAATTTACGTAATGCTGGCAAGTTTGAGGCTGAGCCAAATACAGTTACATTTTCACAGCATTGCTATCCTGATTAGTGGAGAGAACCTCTATTTCACAGTATACTAAAAAGTTACATGGGTTGCAATTTTCATTATCCATATTACCACTCAGCCCTTCCTATTTTTAAGATCTGCTCAACATTGACCCAGGAAGCCACACTGACTCATAATTCAGTCCAGGGACGGCCCATAACATTTTGGCACCTGAGGCGGGGAACTCAAATGACGCCCCCATGCCTCCTCGCTTGGGCCAAAACTTTGAAAGGTCTCAATTCTGCCTTCTTCCTGTTCTACTCCTCTCATGGTACTGCTCTTCTACCTACCCCAATAAAGGAGAACTAACAACTTAAAATGCCTTCTTCAAAAATTTTAAGTAACATTTAACTTTCAAACGCTTGAACAGCAAATGTAACTTTTCTTGTCTGCATAGTAAACACTGGCATGTTTATCTTTTTGAATAATCAAAGTGGTGCTTTCTGTGCCTTCTTGACTGCAAAGATTTGAACTGCTTCCTGAACGTCCACAGTCTGGGCCAGCTCATGCTCTATTGAGATGGTTGCAAGGCCGACCAGCCTCTCTGGTGTCATTGTGGAGCGTGTTAGGATATAGATATTCAGGCCTGTCTGTAAAGGCCTATACTTTAAGAATTTACGTGTATTCTTATCACTTAGCTAGTTATAGAGGTATAAAAGAAAGAAACAAAATCACTGGCTGTCTGTGAAAGGGCCTTCTCGTACTGTGACCGTCTGAGGCTCTGTTCTTAGGCTAAGTAAGGCCTTTGGCTAAGCAGCAGAGGCAGCCATAAGCTGAGAAGTGAACGGTCACATCCTCACATTCCAAACTAGTCATATTAAAATAAGGCAATCTGGGGCTGTTAGGAAGATGATCCGATCTATCACCTCCAGATAAAGGGAACAGCCTAGAACATGTAAAAGAAAATTTAGTTTGATAGTTTTCTGTCTGGTAAGAACTCACTTATCAATAGACACAGCTGGAAAACCCTTATGTCTGTATAAATGTAGTTGTAAAACCCTTATTTCTGTATAGATGTAGTTGTGAAATCCTCACTTCTGTATTGTTTTGTATGTTTATTTGCATGGTCTCTGTCTGGTTCTGTAATTGTTTCTGTCTGCTGTATAATTAATTTTGCTGGGTGTAAACTAATTAAGGTAGTGGAATATAATTGGTTAAATAACCATGTTACTGTATGTTAAATTAGTTAAATTTCAGTAAAATGATCGGTTAAGGTAGATAGCTAAGCAAAACTCAAGTTTTACTATATAGTCTGCAGTCAATCAGGAAGTAAGGGGGGGAATGGGAACAGGGAATGGGGGTGGGGAAATTGGAATCATGTTTTGCTAAGGGGGGAATGGGAACAAGGAATGGGAACAGGGATGGTTCTGTGGTGTCAGAGCTGGGAAGGGGGACACTGAGGAAGGAAACTGGAATCATGCTTGCTGGAAGTTTACCCCAATAAACATCAAATTGTTTGCGCCTTTGGAGTTCGGGTATTGTTGCTCTCTGTTCATGCGAGAAGGACCAGAGAAGTGAGAGGGTGAAGGAATAAGCCCCCTAACAGAGTGTTTTTATTAACTTCAGCTTGGAGAAGCTGCGTTCTGCACTGGCAACTGTTACAGGAAGTGTTAGAAGTATGCGCAGAGCAACAAAAGCATTTGGAAAGAGGGTGGTTATCTTATTTGTGCACATATATTCCAGAACAGCCTTTGGAGTTGATCCTGCTGAAATGCATCTTGAAAGGGCTTTCAGTTCATCACCTAAATCACTCGCATCAATATCGCGCATGTCATCATGTGTCAACATGGTCTCTAGTGCCCTGAATTGCTGGTGTAGGTCTTTTTCAGGTATAGTGAGGAGTTTTGGAATATCATACAACATCCCAAATATACTGCTGGGTTCCTTGAGCTGCATGAAACGTTCTTCAACTGACTGTATTGCACAATCTAGCACCTGGTTAAAGAATTCAACTTTGAATTGTTGTTTGGGGTTTCTTATGGGATTATCCCGTGCCTCGTAATCAAAATGTCTTCTTCTTCGGTGACTCTTGTATTCTTGAATGGGTGGGAAAATAGCTTCAGTGTGAAGTTCCTCTGCCAACTTCTGTGCACTCTTCAGAACGTTTTGAAATCCCTCATCTGACCGGTAAGACTGTAGGTATGACTTTGCTTTGTACAGTTGTTCCATTGCTCCAGATATATCAAGGTCAACACCTTGGAGTCTCTTGCTTACAAACATTTATTTCAAACAGTATGTCATCCCACAACACTAAGCCACACAGAAATTTGAAGTTATGTATGTTTCTGGTGATTCCATTTCCCTCTGCCACTGTTCTCCCACAAACAGTTCCTGTCATAGCATTATCCTCCATAATGGCAACTATGGTATGATCTATCGTCCCAATTTGGTGTTTGATAGGCTTTATCGCCTCCACTCGACTTTCCCATCGTGTGGCACTCAGTGGTTTCAGTGTCAGAGAGGATGTTCCTATATGTTGCTTCAAAATTTGCCATTGATGAGCTGATGCAGAGAAAAATACATAGATGCTTTGAATTACATTAAAATATTCAGATGCTGCATCACTGACCACCAAGTTCAATGAATGAGAACTGCATGGGACAAAAAAAGCTCAAGGGTTTAACTCTCGGATCCATGTCTGCACTCTTCTGTTCTTTCCTCTCATGTTGGTACCATTATCATAGCCCTGACCTCTCATGTCAGCTATTGCAATTCCTGTATTTTCCAGCTTTTTAAGAAGCACATTTGTCATACTAGCTCCTATAGTATCAGCAATGTCAATAAATTCTAGAAAATGCTCTCTGACAGTTACCATTGTGGGGACATTTTCACTAGGTTCTGTTGTTGTTACAAAATGCACCATTAAAGTCATTTATTCCGTATGGCTGATGTCAGGTGTGCAGTCCAGAATAACAGAGTAATATCTTGCTGACTTCAAATTTGCCACAATCTTCTGTTTGACTTTCGTTGCCAGGAACTGTATGATCTCATTTTGAATTGTTTTTCCAAGGTAGTGGTGCGTGTACATTTCTTGGGTGGTGACTCTTCCTAGATGCTCCTGGACTACAGCATCAAACTCAGCCATCAGCTCCACAATTTTAAGGAAGTTTCCATTGTTTGGCACATACAGCTGATCTGAAGTGCCACACAGTGCTAGGTTTTGGGTAGCAAGCATTCTCACAATGGCAATGAGCCTTTTCAGAACATTTTGCCAGTAAAGAGACTCTGATGCAATCTTCTCTTAATTCTGATCATCTATGGTGGCCTTTAACCTTAGTCTCATCTCAAGCTCTTTCCACTTATAGAATGCTCTCTGGTGATTTGCTGCCTTCTCATGGCATGCCAGATTTTTCCAGTCCTTTGTTCCTGTAGAACCCAAAGTGGCTGGAACATTAGACTGGAAGAGTTTGCAACAAAAACAGTATGCAGCATTCTGGGTTTTTGAATACATAAACCATGGCCTCTCCACTTTGTCACCATTGCAGATTTCACGCTTGTGTGTGTGATAAACAGAAAGCGAGAGAAGTAGTTGTGAGAGTGGCCCTGGTAAGAAGATAAGAGACAGACTTTCTTTTGGGCATAGTACTTGCTGGAGCAGACTTGGATCTCTGAGTAAGGAAAACACCTGGTGTTTGTTTTTACTGTGTTCAGAGAAACAGGACTTCGTGTACATTCTTGTAAATAAACAGGATCACACCAAAGAAATACCTGACTATTGGCATC
>NW_020700255.1:1162-1629 GCF_002925995.2 Terrapene triunguis | reverse complement strand
GGTTAAAAAGTCCCCGACAAATTTGGCGACTCCGCCGGGACTTGTCTTGGCTGACCCCCAAGACAAAGGGGGGGGCTTAAATGTGCCCAAGCAACTAAGATCTGCAAAATACAGACAATGCATTAATGAAATGTGTTAGGTTTTTTCTCACAGGAAGAGAAGTGCTACTCAAAGACCCTAGCACCCCTGCCATTAATTGAAACAAGGAAACTAAGTCTATGTAAAGTCCATCAACGAAAGACTGCTTTGGCTCCACACTGAAAAGACCCTTTCCAAGTCCTGTTAACCACCAACACTGCTGTGAAGTGCCAGGGACTGACTGCCTGGACCCATGCTTTTCACTGCAAAAAGACCCCTCCACCTCGGGAGGACTTTCTGACTGATGATAAGCCTATTTCTCCTTCTAGTTCTGCTGTGCCGTCTGGACAGCAAAAAAAAAAAAAAAAAGACAAGGTGAAGTGCTAGTA
>NW_020700255.1:0-1062 GCF_002925995.2 Terrapene triunguis | reverse complement strand
AACAAAAAATTATAACCTGAAAAAAAAAAAACTTGTGGGACCCATGCTTGGGAATGTGGTATTGATTGGAGTTTGGGGCTTATTCCACAGGCTGCGCCCTGTGTTTTGAATAAGTCCTTCAGTATGTATTGCCCTCCCTAATTGGATTTTAAATAACAAGTACCAAAGGCACCTTGTTGCCATTGACCCTGCCGTTTCCTCCATCACACTATTACCCCTGTAACACATCCAAATACAGACAATGACCCAGAAGTTGCTGACAGAGATGGTATTGAATATCACTGAGGCTGGGAAGGCATTGCAGTGGGATCTAGCATGTTCAGGCTTGGCCCACTGCCCTTACAGACACATCAGGAGTACCATCTGATCTGTGGCCATGGAGACATACTTGGAGACTTTCTGGGTGGAAGTGCGAACATTCTCAATGCTCCTTCCAAGCATATGGACCGGTTGGGGGGGTGTGGGCTCCCACATACCGAATCCTGCCGGGTCCATGGCGAGGATGCATGTGAAATTGGGTAATTCACCGAGAAATCTGGAAAATTAAACTACCGCCAAAAGCCTTGGTGGACTTGGCAGCTGAACAGCGAAAACTAAGGCAAATGGTACTTCAAAACCGCCTGGCATTAAATATATTACTGGCTTCTCAGAAAAAAACATGTGCATTAATTGGACAGGAATGCTGCGTGTATGTCCCAGACGTTTATAATGCCACTTGGAAAAGAGCAAACCACCTTATGGAGGTAGCAAAGGACCATGGAGGAAAACAGATTGAGTCCTGGTAGAGTAACCTGTTCAATTGGATTCCAAATATAGGTGGTTGGCTCCATAATGTACTCCGAAGCGCTGTTGTAATTATATGTGGCCTACTGGCCTTGTATGTAATAATAAAGGTTGGATGTTGAATGGGCACCAATGTGTGTTCCGTCCAAAAGTAACCAACCCCAAGCTCACCACTCATAGCAGTTAGTTGTCCCAGGAGTCCCTCCAAGGTACTCCAGGGACAAAGGGGGGATTGTTAGGCCCAAAAATATGGAGTATAGTTGTTTGGCCAGCTTAGCC